>NC_084851.1:2648018-2855018 GCF_033115175.1 Lepus europaeus | reverse complement strand
CCGTCTCAGCAGCACCCTCTGGTAGGGTGCAGAGAGAGAGAGCGGCCCCGAACAATAGCTTTACAGAGTATTTAAAACTAAAAACCACAGTATTAGCATACTTAATTGTGTTACAACTCTATTGGGCAAGCTACAGGTTACACTAGCATTTTATTGGGTAAGTTAATGGTTGCTAGGTAAGGGGCTTAGGAAGGGGGTCATGGGCAGTTTCTTCTTATCAGCTGAAGCAAGCAAGGATGAGGATGGCAGTACAGAACCTTATTGTAACTCTTTTCCGGACTCCTGCAAATGTTATCGCGTGAGACAGTTACACAGAGCAGTTTCACAAGGCAGTTTCCCAAGGTTATTCTGCAGGCAGGTGGAGACACAGTTATCTTAAGGAATGGCTACTGTCAGCAGCCAAACTTTTTAACCCTTGCTAAAATTATTTTAATATTTACTTTTAGCAGGGGTCTTATACTATGGTGAAGTCATTTGAAACAAAATTAAGAATATGAGAAGTGTAAATGGAAAAGAGTAATGGTGCGTTTCCCCACTGTATAAGTACAAAAGCTTTCCTTGACACTTAAAATGCTCTTGAATGTGCAAAAGGAATTGAGGCATTCAGTGAAATGTTCAAGCATGTGAAAAGTAAATAAAATTGAACATGCTTGCTTCATTCTCCCATGTGCGACCAGCTGATGTGCCTGATACCCTACCATGTCAAACCATTCAGCTGCAAAGTGATGGTGAGTGACACACTAAGTACAACAACCTCCCATTGCTTGAGTTCTATAAATATTACATAGCATTGATGAATTTCTCAAGTAGAGGAGACATGGATTGAAATTTACAACTGTTAGGGCTGGCAATTTTGGGCGCCAGATAAAGTCACCAACTGCAATGCAAGCACCCTCTATGGGCACCATACTGAGTCTCACCTGCCCAACTTTTGATCCAGTTCCTCACAAATGGCTGGAAAAAAGCAGCAGAAGGTGGTCCACGTCCTGGGATCACTGCCTCCATGTGGGAGACCCATATCAAATTTCTGATTTTGGCTTGGCCTAGCCCCAGTTGCCATTGTCATCTGGGGAGTGAACAGTGAAGAAAATGGAACATTTTCTCTCTCTCTCCCCCTCTCTCCCTCTCCCTCCCTTTCTCTTTTTCTCTCTCATTCCTGCCTCCCACCCTCCCTCTTTCCCTCTGACTTTCAAATAAATAAATGAGTCTTTTACAAATAAAAATAAAAATATGCACATCTGTTCAGAACACCTTACCAGCACAAGTACTTCTTTTCAAAACTTACCATTATAAAGAGTTGACTGCACTGCAGATTGACAGACAAAAACTTCGAAAGGAAACTGCAAATAGCAACATCACTAATACCAGCTAATATCACATTCTTAACAAATAAGAAGCAGTTCTGTCAGTGGCCACTTGACAAACTAAGCGAAGGCACAGTACTCGGTCTGTTCATCAGCGTTTAATGCCTTGAAGCCTTCAAGCCAAGGTAGGGAGCTTGGCTACAAGGGACCGGAGGCCGCCTTCTTGAGAGGCTCTTCAACCACCGGCCCTGAGCACAGCAAGAAATGAGTATATATACCCACAGCCCCACAAGCTCAAAGATGGTTACACAGAGTCAGTATAGCGTAACAAACAAAAGGTCACATAAAATTCAAACAACTGATAACATCAATAACATCCTGTTATGCAGTTAGAGGTCTAGAACACCTGCATATCTCAGGCAAGTCTTGGTGTAAACAGGTCGCCTTAACCCGAGGTTAGGGCTAGGTATGGAAAATTCCATATGACAGTGCTATATGTGGGGGTAGCTCCCCACACAGTTCCAGATGTCATATTTGGAGTGAGGCCAAATATAGCAGGCTAATTTTTGAGTTGCTAATTTTGTGTGGGCCAAAAAATGATATAATAAATATCTAAATGGTTCTTGGGAGAAAAACATTCCCCATCCTCTCACCTAGCTGCTGCACCCTATTGTCTAAATGATAATCCTGCCAGAATCAACCTAAAGGATCATATATATTTACTCTTGTAAGTCCTTACTAAGCAATTCTGTTGGTTTTCATCAGTACTTCTTGATGCTATTTTTATTTATTTGAAGCATTGAGTTACAGAGAGGGGTAGAGGCAGAGAGAGAGAGAGGAGAGAGAAGAGAAAGAGAGAGAGAGAAAGAAAGGTCTTCCATTGCTGGTTCACTCCCAAATGCCTGGAATGGCTGAAGCTGAGCCAATCTGAAGCCAGAAGCCAGGAGCTTCCTCCTGGTCTCTCATGTGGATGCAGGGGCCCAAGGACCTGGGCCATGTTCCACTGTCTTCCAGGCACATTTAGCAGGGAGCTGGATCAAAAGTGGAGCAGCTGGGGCCCGAACCAGCACCCATATGGGATGCCGGTGCTGCACACCGGTGCTTTAACCCATGGAACCAGAGTTCTGGCCCCTCCTTATGCTATATTCCCTGATTCCTCTGATGGGCACTAAGTTCCCAAATATATATGCCAAAATCTAACCTTCTTGTCTTCTAGCTTCTCTAGCTTTATGTGTCATTTCCCTGTTTTTGTGATGGAAGATCAGCCACTCAACTCACTGATTTGACAGAGTAATACCAGCAACCTATCAAGTTTCAGTCACTGAGCCCATGACGGTAACATCTTGATGGTTGACCTTGTCACAATGGATTCCTTTTCCAGGAAAGCCAGTTTCTGAGCAACGAGGAACTACAAGTTGCCTAGAGCCCCCAGACTGACTAAAGTCCACCTGACCATCACAAACCCCCTATAACTAATCAAAGAAAAGTCACAAATATTGCTTGTCACCCAGGAACTTGTACATAAACTGAACAGGTACATCTCAGTCTTAACTTCAACCTCTGAGAACTTTCATTCCTCACTCTTTGAGTAGCCTGAAAATTATACAATAGCTGTCTATTTCTTGCTCTGTGCTCTACAATAAGTACCTCCTTTATCTACCACCCCAGCATCAGTCATTCACCTTTATGTGGGCAAGCGGACCCAGCTTTGGGCTTTCTATAAACACTCTTCCCATCAGTTTTGGTGGTTTCTTTATATCAAAATAGAGGCCTCCTTTCTGGGGCCAGAGAGATTATTGCCTTGAGAAATGCTTTATGACAAATGCAGTCATAATAGAATGGGTGATAACAGTTTTTTATAGCCTGCTAAGGTGTATTTTGAAAATTTAAGAAATTTTATTTATAAGCCTAAAAAAGAAAAAAAATGATGGTTTTTTACTATAATTCTACTTTGCCTCAGTACTCCCTAAGATTTGGCACTTAATACATCACTGGGTTATGAGCCTGCTTTTCTGAAGTAGCTTTATGAAACAAGGGGGTAGGTTCTGTGTATGTAAGCTCCTTTTTGCTGCCATACCAAAGCTAGTCAATATACTGAATATAAAATGGACCTAAAATAATGCTTCAAAGGTTATATTACCCAAAAAATGCCTCTTTGTGAGTAGAAATGAGTGGAATGGAGGTTTTTGTCTTCTTGGAAGAAAAATTAGGAGACAGAGATGCGTGGTAAGCAAGGGATCAAGATCTAATGGCATAGGACATCCATCAGGACTCTCATTCAGATTCTGTCTAGGGAGCAGCTCAGTCCAGTTTAATGGAGAGAATACAGCTGAAAAGTCAGGTGGGCATCTCAGGGAAGCATTGAAAGCTGCTCATGCATTCTTTTTTTTTGACAGGCAGAGTAGACAGTGAGAGAGAGAGAGAGAGAGAGACAGAGAGAAAGGTCTTCCTTTGCCATTGGTTCACCTGCCAATGGCTGCCGCGGCCGGTGCACCACGCTGATCAAATGGTAGGAGCCAGGTGCTTCTTCTGGTCTCCCATGGGGTGCAGGACCCAAGCACTTGGGCCATCCTCCACTGCACTCCCTGACCATAGCAGAGAGCTGGCCTGGAAGAGGGGAAACCGGGACAGAGTCTGGCACCCCAACCGGGACTAGAACCCGGTGTGCCAGCGCTGCAAGGTGGAGGATTAGCCTGTTGAGCCATGGCATCGGCCTTCATGCATTCTTTATTAAGACTGGGACTTACGATGGACTGAGTACAATCTTCCAGCCATTTCTCTTACCCTTTTCCTTCTTCCTTGGGATACAGGGTTTACTGTGTGTGAAACAGGTAAAATTCCCAGTAAAAAGCAAGGACCTGGATAGGAATTTAGAGCTCCACCTCAACTACAACATATTGGCAGAGCCACCCAGGAGAAAATTAATTCCAGAAAAAGTAGCAGGGCAAGTGGAATTGAATTGGTTTCTGTCTCAGCAGAATGCAGCTACTACATCCTGAAAATCTTTCTGTTCCCCTGTCCCTCTTCTCTGAGAACTTGTGGCTCCAGAAGTTCAGCTAAAATGCCAACACCAATGCCACTGGTGTTTCTAATTTTGATAGCTTCTGGGGGAAGGAAGGCCATTTAAAACTGCTTGAGATAACGGGATTTGGGCAGAGGAAGCAAAGGAAGAGGGAGAGCAGTTTGTGAATGTTTGCTGATTGATAGGTGTTTCCAGGTTGTTCTTAATGTGTTTTTGAGGATAATTTATATTATGGGGCAAGCTGGAATTTAAGATTTTAGCAAACACAGATTGGCTACAAGTGGTAAAAAAGGTTCCATCTAGTTTTTGAATTGTGGTGTTTCCCTTGTTAAGGTCAGTGAGTGTAGTTTTCATGTGCTATCGTGATGGGTTCTGTTACCTAGTAGCCACACCACATGGTGGGAGGAGGAATGCAGGTATCCAACTTAGTGGAGGTTCCACATCCTGTGGTGAGGGGCCACTTCTGCCTTCAATATAGAGGCCTCCAGTGAAACATGTGGTCACCAAGATGGTGGCCCCAATGGGCACTTTCTGCCCCTACTGGTAGACAATCAACAGATTCCATGCCCAAGATGAGAGCCCTTTTGGGACTTGTGGCTGCCAATATGGGGGCCTCCATGGGGACCTCTGCCCTTACCAGGAGACGGGCAGCAGATTCCTTCTCCAATATGGTAACCTACATAACTAGACACCAGCTGTGTCCCTCATCAGCAATAACATGCTTTTCTCTAATTTTTTTTCATATTTATGCTATTTTTTACCACTCTAGAATGCACCCCAGACACAGGATTCTGATGTTTCCAGGGGATAACATTTCCAGGCAATGGTGGCAAAAGAGCTCTCCATATTAGGAATACCAGAAAGCCTTGAGAGATGTAAATCTTAGATGGCAGTTAATTGCCTCCCATGGAGTCACCAGAACGTCAGTGACAGCAGTGCCTCCTAAGGTTACAAGACTCAGGCATTACAGTATAAGCTCTCTGAGAATTTTCAGGGTACAAAAGTCAAGAAATTCACTCAAACTTCTGACAACCAATTTCAACCATGCACTGCATTTATCACTCAGGAACTTCCTGGTGTGAAAGGATGCCTCCTAGATATGTTTCTTCCAATGGTGGTAACAGCCTCTGAGTTTATTTGTAGCACTGTGGAAAATCCCCAATTTTGCATGGTTATGACTACAAGTGGACTGACACTTTTATGATGGTAGCACACCATCCTAACACCAGTAGTCCTAGGTGCAGTGGTAAGAAAATTTTTATGGGGGCAACAGGATAATACCCTGGGTTGAACTGGTAGTGGAGCACTATAGCTGGCTGGTTGATACAGGGAAGTCCTATGGCAGGCTTGTCAAGACAGGGAGCCCCTAGACAACCTGGTAAAAACAGAGAGCCCACATTGGATGCAAAAAGAAACCAAATTCCATCTCTAAGTCACATGTTTAGACCTACCTGGGCTCATACCAAGCCCTGACTACATTGTGTCTTCCCAGGTAATGGAGAGACTAAGCCATGTGTAGTTTCACATCCATACTCATGGACACACACCCCTAAGATGTATGCTCAATAATTGGGAAACTCTTAAACTGGATGATATAACTAAGAAGAAGCTGATTTCTCTCTATAATACTGTTTATCCAAACACAAGTTGGAAAATGGAGAAACATGGACAACAAGTGGGACTCTTTAATTCCATACTATTTCAGCACTTGACTTATATTGTAGACAACAACAGAAATGATCATAAGTTGCTTGTCGTTCAAGCCTTTATATCATTACATCAGCACTTTGCTCCTGAAAATGTGTGACTATATCATGCCCCCACTGTCCAAGAGGAAAAGGAGCAACCAAGAGATATGGTAGATGACCCATCAGTAAGTGGTCCTCGATTATCCCAATCTCAACTAGTTCCAATGACAGGTTCATCTCAAAAGGATACTTGATCTTCTTCGTCTTCAATACCTGACTCCTGTATCCCTTCTATCCCTGAAGACCCTCTACCTTTTAAACCTTCCTGTCCCCCTGTACCAGAGGATAGCCAACTGGAGCTACTCGTAGTGAGGCCCTGTATTGACCACAAAGGGTCGTGCATACATGTCCTGCCTGCCAGGGTTTTCAGAAAAGATAAGAATGCATATCTTCATCAGCATCTGTTTCTCATAAAATCAGAGGATGGATGGGGACTTCAACTTTGATTGATGATTTTCTCAAGCATGGACTCTTGGTCCTATGCAAGCCTCCTCATAACACTCCTATTCTTCCTGTTACAAAACAAATGGGTGTATATAGGATGGTTCAGGACCTCTAGGTTATTTATAGCTAGTCATTATAATTCATCCTATTGTGCCAAACCCTTAGGCTTATATTGACACAGGTACCTGAATGTGATTCATTCTATAAAGCTTGAAACCTAAAGGATGGTTTCCTCTGCATCCCATTAAGCCCATAATCTCAATTTTAATGTTTTTATTTTTTATTTTATGGATTTAATATGTACAGATTTAGCAATATAATGGTACTTTCCACCCTACCTCCTTCCTGACCATGCTCCTACACTTCTTCTTCCTCCTCCTTATCCTATTACAATTCTTATTTTTATGACACTCTATTTTTAGTTAATTTTATAATCATTAAGATAAAACCCACATTCAGTAAAGAGTTCAACAAATAATATAAAGAAATAAAAAACACTGTTCCTCAACAGTTTTAGCAGTTTTTTTAATAAACCTTTGAACCTCAAGGTGCCAAATTCAGTCCTATAGATTAACTGCTAGGTACTCTTTTAGTTACCACAATCAGGGAGATCATATGGTATTTGTCTTTTGCAGACAGGTTTATTTCACTAAGTATAATGGTTTCTGTTGCATCATTGCTTGCTTTTTTATCTTTTATTTAATGAATATAAATTTCCAAAGTACAGCTTATAGATTACAATGGCTACCCCCCATAAATTCCCTCCCACCCACAACCCTCCCCTTTCCCACTCCCTCTTCCCTTCCATTCACATCAAGATTCATTTGCAATTCTCTTTATATACAGAAGATCAGTTTAGTATATATTAAGTAAAGATTTTAACAGTTTGCAACCACATAGCAACACAAAGTGAAAAATATTGTTGGAGTACTACTCATAGCATTAAATCACAATGTACAGCACATTAAGGACAGAGATCCTACATGATATTTTTTAAAAAACTGATTGATTTTTTCCAGGCCAGCTCTCTGCTGTGGCCAGGGAGTGCAGTGGAGGATGGCCCAAGTGCTTGGGCCCTGCACCCCATGGGAGACCAGGAGAAGCACCTGGCTTCTGCCATCGGATCAGTGCGGTGCGCCAGCCACAGCGCACCAACCGCGGAGGCCATTGGAAGGTGAACCAACGGCAAAGGAAGACCTTTCTCTCTGTCTCTCTCTCACTGTCCACTCTGCCTGTCAAAAATAAATAAAGAAATAAATAAAAAGAGATTTTAAAAAATTGTTTAATTTTCTATGCAATTTCCAATTTAACACGAAGTTTTTGTTTCTCATTTTCAATTATCTTTATATACAGAAGATCAATTCAGTATATACTAAGTAAAGATTTCACCAGTTTGCACCCACACAGAAACACAAAGTGTAAAAATAAAGTTTCAGTGCTAGTTATAGCATTACTTCACATTGGACAACACATTAAGGACAGATCCCATATGAGACATAAGTACACAGTGACTCCTGTTGTTGATTTAACAATTTGACACTCTTGTTTATGGTGTCAGTAATCTCCCTAGGCTCTAGTCATGAGTTTCCAAGGCTATGAAAGCCTTCAGGGTTCGCCAACTTCGATCTTATTCCAACAGGGTCATAGTCAAAGTGGAAGTTCTCTCCTCCCTTCACAGAAAGGTACCTCCTTCCTTGATGGCCCTGTGCTTTCCACTGGGATAACACTCGCTGAGATCCTTCATTTAGGTCTTCTTCTTCTTCTTCTTTTTTTTCCCAGCATGTCTTGGCTTTCCATGCCTAAAATACTCTCATAGGTTCTTCAGCCAGATCCAAATGCCTTAAGGGCTGATTCTGAGGCCAGAGTGCTACTTAGGATATCTGGCATTCTATGAGTCTGCTGTGGCTCCCCCTTCCCATGTTGGATCCTTCTCTCCCTTTTTTTGGTTTTATCAGTTAGTATCAGCAGACACTTGTCTTGTTTGTGTGATCCCTTTGACTCTTAGATCTATCAGTGTGATAAATTTTGAACAGAAATTGATCACCTGGACTGATGAGATGGCATTGGTACATGCCACCTTAATGGACTTGTATTGGAATCCCTGGCACGTTACTAACTCCATCATTTGGGACAAGTCCAATTGAGCATGTCCCCAATTGTACATCTGCTCCCTCTCTTTTTCTCATTCTTATATTTAACTGGGATCACTTTTCAGTTACAATTTAAACACCTAAGAATAATTGTGCGCTAATTACAGAGTTCAACCACTAGGACTAGAACAAAAAAAATACTAAAATGGATACAGTATTACACTGTATAACAACAGTCAGCACAAGAGCTGATCAAGGCACTGTTTCTCATAGTGTCCATTTCACTTAAAAGGTTTCCCCTTTGGTGCTCAGTTAGTTGTCAAAGATCAGGGAAAACAAATGACATTTGTCTTTTTGGGACTGGCTTAATTCACTCAGCATGATGTTTTCCAGATTCCTCCATCTTGTTGCAAATGACTGGGTTTCATTATTTCTTACCGCTGTATAGTATTCTATAGAGTACATGTCCCATAGTATCATTATCCAGTCTACTGTTGATGGGCATTTGGGTTGATTCCAGGTCTTAGCCATTGTGACTTGAGCTGCAACAAACGTTAAGGAGCAGATGGTTTTTTTCTTTGACAAATTAATTTCCTTTGGTGAATTCCAAGGAGTGGGATGGTTGGGTTATATGGTAGGGTTATATGCAGCTTTTGAGGAATCTCCAGACTGACTTCCATAGTGGCTGAACCAGTTTGCATTCCCACCAACAGTGGGTCAGTGTCCCTTTTTCCCCACATCCTCTCCAGCATCTGTTGTTGGTAGATTTCTGAATGTGAGCCATTCTCACTGGGGTGAGGTGAAACCTCATTGTGGTTTTGATTTGCATTTCCCTGATTGCTAGTGATCTTGAACATTTTTTCATGTGTCTGTTGGCCATTTGGATTTCCTCTTTGGAAAGATGTCTGTTGAGGTCTTTGGCCCATCTCTTAAGTGGGTTGTTTGTTTTGTTGTTGTGGATTTTCTTGATTTCTTTGTAGATTCTGGTTATCAACCTTATCTGTTTCATAGGCATGGCTTTCCATGCCTAAAATACTCTCATAGGCTCTTCAGCCAGAAATAAATGCCTTAAGGGCTGATTCTGAGGCCAGAGTGCTATTTAGGATATCTGGCATTCTATGAGTCTGCTGTGGCTCCCCCTTCCCATGTTGGATCCTTCTCTCCCTTTTTTTTTGGTTTTATCAGTTAGTATTAGCAGACATTAGTCTTGTTTGTGTGATCCCTTTGACTCTTAGATCTATCATTGTGATCAGTTGTGAACTGTAATTGATCACCTGGGCTGGTGAGATGGCATTGGTACATGCCACCTTGGTGGGATTGTATTGGAATCCCCTGGCACTTTTCTAACTCCATCATTTGGGGCAAGTCCAATTGAGCATGTCCCCAATTGTACATCTCCTCCCTCTCTTTTTCTCATTCTCATATTTAACCGGGATCACTTTTCAGTTAAGATTTAGACATCTAAGAATAATTGTGTGTTAATTACAGAGTTCAAAAAAATACTAAAATGGATAAAGTATTACACTGTACATCTACAGTATTTTTTCACTTTGTGTTGCTATGTGAGGGCAAACTGTTGAAATCTTTATATATACTAAACTGATTTTTCTGTATATAAAGAGAATTGAAAATGAATCTTGATGGGAATGGAAGGGGAGAGCGAGTGGGAAACTGGAGGGTTGCAGGTGGAGGGGAAGTTGTGTGGGGGGGAGCCATTGTAATCCATAAGCTGTACTTTGAAATTTATATTGTACATCAGCAGTCAGCACAAGAGCTGACCAAGTCACTGTTCCTCATAGTGTCCATTTCACTTCAACATGTTTCCCATTTGGAGCTCAGATAGTTGTCAAAGATCAGGGAGAATATATGATATTTGTTCCTTTGGGGCTGGCTTAATTCACTCAGCATGATGTTTTCCAGATTCCTCCATCTTGTTGCAAATGACTGGGTTTCATTGTTTTTGACTGCTGTATAGTATTCTATAGAGTACATGTCCCATAATTTCTTTATCCAGTCTACTGTTGATGGGCATCTGGGTTGATTCCAGGTCTTAGCCATTGTAAACTGAGCTGCAACAAACATGAAGGTGCAGACCTCTTTTTGGTTTGCCAATTTAATTTCCTTTGTGTAAATTCCAAGGAGTGGGATGGCTGGGTTGAATGGCAGGGTTATGTTCAGGTTATTGAGGAATCTCCAGACTGACTTCCATAGTGGCTGAACCAGTTTGCATTCCCACCAACAGTGGGTCAGTGTCCCTTTTTCCCCACATCCTCTCCAGCATCTGTTGTTGGTAGATTTCTGAATATGAGCCATTCTCACTGGGGTGAGGTGAAACCTCATTGTGGTTTTGATTTGCATTTCCCTGATTGCTAGTGATCTTGAACATTTTTTCATGTGTCTGTTGGCCATTTGGATTTCCTCTTTGGAAAGATGTCTGTTGAGGTCTTTGGCCCATCTCTTAAGTGGGTTGTTTGTTTTGTTGTTGTGGCATTTCTTGATTTCTTTGTAGATTCTGGTTATCAACCCTTTATCTGTTACAAAGTTTGCAAATATTTTTTCCCATTCTATCGGTTTCCTATTCACTTTCCTGACTGCTTCTTTTGAAGTACAGACACTCCTCCGTTTGATGCAATCCCAATAGTTAATTTTGGCTTTGAATGCCTGTGCTCCAGGGGTATTTGCCAAGAAGTCTTTGCCAGTACCTATATCTTGCAGGGTTTCTCCAATCCTCTCTAAGAATTTGATGTTTTTGGGTCATAGATTTAAGTCTTTAATCCATGTTGAGTGAATTTTTGTGTAAGGTGAATGGTAGGGATCTTGCTTCATGATTTTGCACATGGAAATACAGTTTTCCCAGCACCATTTATTGAATAGACTGTCCTTATTCCAGGGATTGGTTTTGTATCCTTGATCAAATATGAGTTGGCTGTAGATGTTTGGGTTGATTTCTGGTGTTTCTATTCTGTTCCATTGGTCTATCCATCTGTTTCTGTACCTGTACCATGCTTTTTGATAACAACTGTCCTGTAGTATGTCCTGAAATCTGGTATTGTGATGCCTCCAGCTTTGTTTTTGTTGTACAAGATCGCTATAACTATTGGAGGTCTCTTATCTCCATATGAATTTCAGCATCATTTTTTTCCAGATTTGAGAAGAATGCCTTTGTTATTTTGATTGGTACTGCATCGAATTTGTAAATCGCTTTTGGGAGAATGGACATTTTGATTATGTTGATTCTTCCAATCCATGAGCATGGAAGATTTCTCCAGTTTTTGGTATCCTCTTCTATTTCTTTTTAATGTTTTGTAGTTTTCATCATAGAGATCTTTAACGTCCTTGGTTAAGTTTATTCCAAGTTATTTGATTATTTCTGTAGCTATTGAGAATGGAATTGAACATAGGGATTCTTCCTCAGCCATGGCATTGGCTGTGTATACAAAGGCTGTTGATTTTTGTGCATTGATTTTTATATCCTGCTACTTTGCCAAACTCTTCTATGAGTTCCAGTAGTCTCTTAGGAGAGTTCTTTTGGTCCCCTAAATAAAGAATCATATTGTCTGCAAAGAGGGATAGTTTGAGTTCTTCCTTCCCAATTTGTATCCCTTTAATTCCTTTTTCTTGCCTAATAGCTCTGGCTAAGATTCCAGAACTATATTGAAGAGCAGTGGTGAGAGTGGGCATCCTTGTCTAGTACCACATCTCAGTGGAAATGCTTCTAACTTTTCAACTTTCAATAGGACACTGGCTGTCAGTTTTTCATTAATTGCTTTGATTGTATTGAGTAATGTTCCTTCCGTACCCAGTTTGCTTAGGGTTTTCATCATGAAAGAGTGTTGCATTTTATCAAATGCTTTCTCTGCATCTATTGAGAGAATCATATGGGTTTTCTTCTGCAGTCTCTTAATGTGGTGTATCACATTGATTGTTTTGCAAACACTGAACCATCCCTGCATACCAGGGATAAATCACACTTGGTCTGGTTGGATGATCTTTGTGATGTGTTGTTGCATTCTATTGGCCAGAATTTTATTGAGTATTTTTGCATCTATGTTCATCAGGGATATTGGTCTGTAATTCTCTTTCACTGTTGCATCCTTTTTCTGGCTTAGGAATTACGGTGATGCTGGCTTCATAGAAAGAATTTGGGAGGATTCCCTCTTTTTCGATTGCTCTGAATTGTTTGTGGAAAATTGGAGTTAAATGTCTGGTAGAACTCAGCAATGAATCCATCTGGTCCCGGGATTTTCTTTGTTGGGATGGCCTTTATTACTGTTTCAATTTCTGTGTCAGTTATGGGTCTGTTTAGGTTTTCTATGTCTTCCTGGCTCAATTTAGGTAGGTTGTATGTGTCCAAGAATCTGTCCATTTCTGATAGATTTCCCTTTTTGCTGGCATAGAACTCTTTGTAGTTATTTCTGATGATTCTTTTTATTTCCGTGGTGTCTGTTGTATGTTTCCTTTTTCATTTCTCTTCGTATTGATTTTTGTTTCTCTTCTTTTTTTAGTTAGTTGTTCCAATGCATCCATTGTATTGTAAAAGGCAGGACTTCATTGCTTTACCACTGTGTAGCATTCCATAGTGTATAAACCATAGTTTCTTTATACAGTCATTAGCTCATGGACATCATATTGATTCTATATCCAAGGTATTGCGAATTGTGCAGTAATAAACCTGAGTGTACAGATCACACTTTCATAATTTGATTTAATTTCCTTTAGATTAATTCCCAAGAGTGGGATAGCTGGATCATATGGTACATCTATATTCAGATTTCTGAGGTATCTTCATACCGCCTCCCACAGTGGCTTTATCAGTTGAGCCATTCCCACCTACAGTGGGTTAGGGTAATTTCCCCACACAATTTCACCAGATTCAATGTTTGTTGATTTTGTATGAAAACCTTTCTAACTAGGGTGAGATGAAACTTCATTGTGGGTTTCATTTGTATTTCCCTGATTTCTAGCGATTGTGAGCAGTTTTTCATGTTTCTGTTGGCCAGTTGAATTTTCTCTCTTGAAACAAGTTCAAGTCCTTTGCCCATGTATTTACTGGATTGTTGGTTTTGTTGTTGTTGACTCTCTTGAGCTCTTTATAGATTCTGGATGTTAACCCTTTATTAGTTGCATAGCTAGCAAATACTTTCTCCTATTCTCTCAGTAGCCTATACACTTTGCTGAGTGCTTCTTTTGCAGTGCAGCAGCTTCTCAGCTTGACGTAATACCATTTGTCAATTCTGGCTTCCGGGATCTTTTCCAAAAGTCTCTTCCCTATGCCAAATCCTGCAGAGGTTCCTCAGTGCTCTCTTTTAATTTGATGGTATCAGGTTACATATTTAGGTCATTGACCCATATTGAGTGGATTTTTGTGTAAGGTGTAAAGTAGAAGTATTCTTCCATTTTGGCATATGGAGATCCAGTTTTCCCAGCACCATTTGTTGAAGAGAATATCCTTGATCCAGGGATTGCTTTTAGCCATTTTGTCAAAGTTAAGTCATAGAAGTCTGAATTGCTTTCTGGAGTTTCTATTATTAGTCCCATTGGTCTGTGCATCTGTTTCTGTGCCAATACCAGGCTGTGTTGATTATAAATGCCTTGTAATACATCCTGAACTCTCATATTGTGAGCCCTTCAACTTCATGTGTATTGCATAAGATTGCCTTAACCCTCAGAATACTTGTGTTTACAGATGAGTTTTAGCATTTTAGCAATTTTTTCTAGATCTGAGAGTACTGTCCTTGGGATTTTGGTTGGGACTACATTGATCTGTAAATTGCTTTGTATTGTATGAACATTTTAATGCTATTGATTTTTCCAATTCATGAACATGGAAGATTATTTCCATATTTTGACCTCCATAGTTAAATTTATTCAAACATATTTATTTTTGTTGCCATAGTGAATGGAATTGATCTTAAAAGTTCTTTCTCTCTCATGACATTATCTGTATATATACAAAATGTATTCATTTTGCTCTGTTAATTTTATATCATGCCACATTCCCAAACTCTCTTATGAGTTCTAATAGTCTCTTAGTGGAGTCTTTGGAACCCCCTATATACAAAATCATGAAATTTGCAAATAAGGATAGTTTGACTTTCTCCTATCCAATTTGGTTTTTTTCCCTCCCACCCGCAACCCTCCCCTTTCCCACTCCCTCTCCCCTTCCATTCACATCAAGATTCATATCCCTTTGATTTCTTTTTATTGCCTAATGATTCTAGCTGAAACTTCCAGAATTTATTGAATGGCAGTGGTGAGAATCGACATCCTTGTTTGGTTCAGTATCTAAGTGGGAATGCTTCCAACTTTACACCATTCAATAGGATGATAGCCATGAGTTTGTCATAAATCGCTTTCATTGTTGAGGAATGCAGATTCTATACCCAATTTGGTTAAGGTTTTCATCATGAAAGGATGTTATATTTTATCAAATGCTTTCTCAGCATCTATTGAGAAAATCGTATGGTTGTTGTTCTTCAGTTTGTTACTGTGATGTATCACATTTACTGATATGCTATATTGAACAATCCCTGCATACCAGGGATAAATCCCACTTGCTCTGGGTGAATATTTCTGAAATGTCATTGGATTCAATTAGCTAATAGGTTTTGAGGATTTTTCCATCTATTTTCATCAGGGAAACTGGTTTTTAGAACTCTTTCATTGTTGTATCTCTTTCTGGTTTAGTAATTAAGGTGATACTAGCTCCATATAAAGAGTTTAAGAGGATTCCCTCCCTTTCAATCGTTTTAAATAGCTTGGGAAGAAGCAGAATTAGTTTTTCTTTAAGTGTCTGGTAGAAATCGGCAGTGACGACTTCCATTCCTGGGCTTTTATTTGTTGGGAGGGTCCGTATTACTGATTCGATCTCTGTCTTGGTTACTGGTCTGTTTAGGCATTCTACGTCTTCATAATACAAACTGTGTAGATTGTTTGTATCCATCTCTTCTAGGTTTCCTAAACAGAGGCATACAGCCCTCTGTAGTAATTCAGGATGACTCCTTTTAACACTATATTGTCTGTCAAATTTCTTATTTCATGTCTGATTTTGTTGATTTGGGTCTCCCCTCCACCCCAACTTTTTTAGTTCAGTCAATGGAGTATCAATTTATTGTTTCAAAAAACCAGCTCTTTTATTTCACTGATCTTTTGAATTATATTTTTGTCTCACATCATTTATTCTTCTCTAATTATTTCTTTTATCCCACTAATTTTGGGCTTGTTTTATAGCTGTGTTTCTAGGTTCTGAAGATGCATTGAGCTCATTTATTTGTCACCTTTCCAATTTCTTGATGTAGTCACAAATTATTATAAACTTCCCTCATTACACTGCTTTTGCATAAGTGTCGATATGTTGTATGGTCATCTTTTTTTTTCAGAAATGTTTGGGCTTCTGTTTTTGAATTCTTCTAAAACCCACTCTTCATTAAGGAACATGTTTTTTCAGTCTCCACATGTGTGCATATGTTCTAGAGATTCTTGTGTTATTGATTTCCATCTTCATTCCATTGTGGTCACAGAAGATGCTTGGTATGATTTTGATGATTTAGAATTTGCTAAGACTTGCTTTATGACCTAGCCTAAGGTCTATGTCAGGAAAAGTTTCCGTGCATTGGTGAAGAATGTGTATCCTGCAACTGTTCAATGAAATGTTCTTTAAATATGAGTTAGATACATTTGGGCCATAATGTAGATTAGCTCTGTTGTTTCTTTGATGATTTTCTCTTTACTTATCTGTCCATTGATGAAAGTGTTGTGTTGAGAATGGAGGGATCTGGAAAACATTATGCTGAGTGAAGTAAGCCAGTTCCCAGGGGACAAATATTATATGTTCTTCCTGACCTGTGACAACTACCTTGGCACCTAAAAGGAAACATATTGAAGTGAAATGGACACTATGGGAAACAATGACTTGATCAGCCTTTGTCCTGACTGTTGAGGATCAATTTATACTTTCTTCCTTTTAGTATTTTTGTTGTTCTAATAAATACCATTGGTTGAACTCTTTAATTAACCCACAATTATTCTTAGGCACTTCAATTTAACTTAAAAATGATCCCTGTTAAATATAAGAGTGCGAATAAGAGAGGAAGGAGATGTGCAGTTCAGCACATGCTCAATTGTACTTACCCTTAATGGTAGATCTAGAAATGTGCCAGGGGATTCCAATTCAATCCCATCAAGGTGGCATGTACCAATGCCATCTCACTAGTCAAAGTGATCAGGATAAGTTCATAATTGATCATAATGATGGGTTAAGTGTCAAAGGGATCACATAAACAAGACTAGTGTCTGCTAATGCTGACTGATAGAATTAGAAAGGAGAGATCGATCCAACATGAGAAGTGGGAAACACAGCAGACTCATAGAATGACAGATGTCCTAAACAGCACTCTGGCCTCAGAATAAGCCCCTAAGGAATTTGGATCTGGCTAAAAAGCCCATGGGAGTTTCTCAGGCATGGAAAGCCAAAACACTCTGGCAAAAAAAAGAAAAAGAAAGAGGACGTAAATGAAAGATCTCTGTGAGTGAGATCCCAGTAGAAAGAATGGGCCATCAAAGAAGGGGATACCTTTCTCTGAAGGGAGGAGAGAACTTCCACTTTGACTATGACCTTGTCTAAATAAGATTGAAGTCAGCAAACTCACAAGGCTTCCATAGTCTTGGCAGCTCATGACAAGAGCCTCTGGTGTCAATTGTTAAATCAACAACAGGTGTCACTGTGCACCTACTCCCCATGTAGGATCTCTGTCCTTAATGTGTTGTACTATGTGAATTAATAGTAAAACTACTACTTCAGCAGTACACTATACTTTGTCTGTGTGGGTGCAGTCTGTTGAAATCTTTAGTTCATATATCCCAAGTTGATCTTCTATATATAAAGATAGTTGAATATGAATCTTGACGAAGAGTGGGATGGGAGAGGGAATGAGGGATGGGATGGTTGTGGGTGGGAGGGAGGTTATGGGGGGAAAAGCTGCTGTAATCCAAAATTTTACTTTGGATATTTATATTTATTAAATAAAAGTTAAAAAAAGGAAAGTGTTGTGTTGAACACTTTCTATTGCCCATTACTATTTCTGTTTCACATTACTATTGGATTAGAGTCTATGTCTCCCTTTAGATCCATTCACACTATTTTTAGGCACCCTGTGATTGGGTGCATATACATTTATGATAGTCACATCGTCCTGAAGAATTGGTTCTTTAATCATTACATAGTGTCATTCTTTGTCTCTTCTAACAGTTTTTGTGTTAAAGTAGATTTTTTTCTGATCTTAAGATGGCTACACTGACTCTTTTTTGCTTTGCATTAGCCTGGAATACCTTTCTCCATTCTTTCATTTTCAGTCTGCATGTATCTTTGTTGATGATGTATGTTTCTTGTGGGCAGCAAATAGATGGGTCTTTTAATTTAATCCATTCAGCCAGCCTATCTATATCTTATAATTGGAGAGTTGCCCTGACCCTGACATTTTTCCATAAGCATTTGTATTGTTACTTTGAATTTCTTTGTACATTTACTTAGAGATTTTCTGCCTTCACTGCACATTCTTTCATAGTGATGTCTATCTTCCTGTGTGTATGAGTAGCACATCCTTAAGTATCTTTTGTAAGGCTGGCTAGGTAGTGACAAATTCTTTCAATTTCTCTTTTCTTTATGGAAGGTCTTTATGTAACCTTCATTCCTAAATTAGAGCTTTGCAGGGTCCAGTATTCTGGGCTCATAGTTGTTTTCTATTCCTCTTAAGACTTTGAATATGGCTTTCCATTCTCTTCTTTCTCTTTTTTTAACTTTTATTTAATAAATGTAAATTTCCAAAGTACAACTTTTGGATTATAGCAGCTTTTTCCCCCCATAACCTTCCTGCCACCCGCAACCATCCCATCTCCCACTCCCTCTCCCATCACATTCACATCAAGATTCATTTTCAATTATCTTTATATACAGAAGATCCATTGAGTATATACTAAGAAAAGATTTCTACAGTTTGCAACCACACAGAAACACAATGTATAAAGTAATGTTTGAATACTAGTTATACCGTCAATTCACATAATACAACACATTAAGGACAGAGATCCTATATGGGGAGTAAGTGCACAGTGACTCCTGTTGTTGATTTAACAATTGACACTCTTATTGATGACATCAGTAATCACCCGAGGCTCCTGTCATGAGCTGCCAAGGCTATGGAAGCCTCTTGAGTTCACCAACTCTGATCTTATTTAGACAAGGCCATAGTCAAAATGGAAGTTCTCTCCACCCTGTGAGTTCTGCCACACACCCAGTTTTTTCTTTTTTTTTTCACAGTCTCAGTTTATAAGTTCCACACATTCACTAGGTCTTAGTATTCTGTTATTTCTCCCCACCAGAGTCAGGTTTTTCTGCTTGGCTGAGGGTGTGTGCAGCCCTGAGCTGGCGCACCTGTTACATATGTCCTAAATGGCACCTGCTCTATTTTCTTGCTCACCTTTGTAAGGTGAGTGGAGAGAGAGAATCGTGTCTGTACTGGTCCCTTATATTATTTTTTTCTCTCCTCTGGTTAGGCTGGTGTACTTTCCTCCATGGGGCTTCAAGCTTTGTTCCCTCTAGGCTCTTCCTGCCACTTCCCTGCCAGTGTCTTGGGCTACTGAGGTTTCGTCTCACCTCCCTTTCCAGCACTGGTGCGTAGACTCGGCAGCTGGGGTCCCAAGCCGTGGGCGCCTGTGCCCTCCACATAGGTCCACCATGTCCCTCTAATTCCAGAAGAGCTTCCTCTGCAGTTTTTTCCCTAACTCTTCCCTGAGACTACAGTATCCACTCTTATTAACCTATCTTCCTGGACTGTCAGCGAGCTCCCTCCCTCTTCCTCCATCTTGGAGCCCTCCTCCATTTTCTTCTAGCCTGTAGAATTTCTAAAGAGAACTCAGCTGTTAGACTAATTGGTGATCAAGTTATCTGGCTTTTCTCTTGTTCATTTTTCAGAATCTTTCCCCTATACTTTACTGTTCCAAAATTTGACTGCAGTATGTCATGTTGAACATCTTTTCTGGTCATGTCTGATAGGAGTCCTTTGTGCTTCTTGTCATTTTCTTTCTCAAATTGGTGAAGGTTTCTCTAATTATTTCAGTAAATAGTCCCTGTAATATATTCCCCTTTTTCAAGAAAGCCTGAAGATCTGTATTGTGGGTTATTTGATGCTATCCCATACATCTACAGCACTGTTTTTAATTTTCTAATTTCTTCTCTTTTTTTGCTCTGACTGAAAATTTTTCAAAGATCGGCCTTCTAGCTCTCACGTTCTTTCTTCTGCCTCTCCAAGTCTGTTAAGGCTTTCCACCAGTTATTATTTATTCTACTAAATTCTTCATTTCTAGTATTTTATTTTGATTTTTCTTTCAAATATCAAATTCATGGGAACTGTTTTCCTTCATGCCATGGATGGATCTCTTTAGTTGATGAATTTGCTTCTCGTTGTGTTGCAGTCGATTTCTCAACAATGTTGCAGTGGATTCATTTCTGAGAGGAGGAGCGTGGTGAGGGAAAGAGGTGCAGAGTCCCCACACAGACCCCGGGAGTCGGGTGAAAGCGGGCTTGAGGCAAACAGCCCGCAGACTCGTTTATTTCAGTTGGTACAACAGCTTATGTAGCCAAGACGAGCCAATCCGGCCAAGGGGTGGTCTATGCCCCAACCAATCACAGCCTGTTGTCAGGCAGTTTCCAAAGCGACCCAATCACAGCCTGTTGCCAGGCAGGCTCCATTTGCCATGTGGGTTTCAAATCCATCCAATCACAGCCTGTTGCCAAGCAGGCTCCATTTGCCATGTGGGTTTCAAAGCCATTCCTGAGTAACTGACGCTCACTTGCCAGCGGCCACCTTGGCATGGCCTTCTCATTCCACCACATCGTTGCTTTTGAGTAATCCTTTGATTAATCTTTGAATTTCATTTCAGGCATTTCATCAGTGTTCATCTTCACATTTTAATATTGAAATGTTGCTGTAATCTTTTTGAGTGGGTCATGTTGTATTCCAAATGTTGTTTCCTGAATTTCTATACTTATTTGCAGGCCTTCGTGTAGATGCTTGCTGCTTTTTTCCAAGATGGCTTTTATATTTGAACTATGCCTCTGTGGCTGAGTGGAATGTCTGCCCTTTCAATGAATACCCAGATATGTGTACTGGCTTGTGGCCAGGGAGCTCTCTTCAGTGCTCCAGGGTGACACAATTTTGAGTACTGGAGCCCCAAAGCCTGTGATATGTTGGGGCCACTTACAGTCATATGTCATTGTGCAGCCCCATAAAACCTCCCAGCCAGACTCAAAGTGGGGAATGTAGATTTTTTCCTGTGGGAAAATCCCTGGATCACACATGTGCATAATACTCCCTGGCTGCAGCACCAAGAAATTCACAATTGTGTATGAGAGTTTCCACAGCTGGTTCTCCTGTCAGAATGGCTCCTTTTTCCTGCCCATTTCTGGATTTGTCCACAGGAATTGTTTTGTTTGCCTCTGCCTACAAGATGGCAACTATTCCACCCTCCCCCCAGCACTCACCCCCTGTTGCTGGGTGTGCTCACAAGAGCTGAAGCAGCCTCTATTTATTTATGTCCAAAATTGTACCTTGCCTCTCACAGCCAGTTTCCAGACACAGTTATAGGTCAGACAGGGAGAGAGAAATGTGACCCTTTTCTTTCAGAATCTCAATTTATGTTTACCTTCATATGCATTGATTCTTTCTCAAATATAACTCAGCAATATATGTGGAAAATCTTCCTTCAGTTTTTCAGGGATAGTCCACATTTGCTTGATGAGCCAAAGGGATTTCAATTAAAATTGAGAAATCCTACAATATGTAGATGTTGTTCTTATCTGCAGCCCCTCCAAGGAGGACTCAGATGAAAATACCATCCCAGTCTTAAGCGTTTTAGCAAAACAGTGATGCAGAGTTTCCCAAGAAAATTTCAGATTTCTAAACAAGAGGAAACTACCAGTGATATATTCTGGTACCAGGAAGGCATGCTCTTTTACCCAAGGGAAAAATAACTATACTAAGCATTGGGCCATCATAGATGAAAAATGGGCTAGGACCTTTCTGGGAATGGTAGTATTTCACAGAATATGGATTCCAGGATTTGGGATTATAGCCAGTCCCTTACATGAGACTTTAAATAGTACTGACACAAAGCTACTTTGCTAAACAGGAGAGCAACAGAAAGACTTCCAAAGAGATAAAGAGCTATTAACAGAAGCCCCAGCACTAGGAATTCCTAACCTGGAAAATATTCACCCTGTAGCAGAAAAACAAGGGTAAGCTTCTGGAGTACTGACTCAAAGACTGGATCCACTTCCACAACCAGTGGCCTATTTTTCTGCTTTCACAGAGGATCTTACCCAGGTGATAGAAGCTCAGGTATTGTCAAAGAGCCTTGAAAAAAAGGTCAATGAGTGAAAATTTATAACTTATGAGTAAGTGAATATTTATATTTATAGATTATAAATAAACTTTCCTTGTGTTATAGGCACATGCAACAATTTGCCAAGGAAGGCATATTGATTGCAAAGAATTCCCCCACCAACTAAATATGGAAAAGCTTTGGGTTCTATTTCAGGCTGTACTGAAAGCTTTGGGACTGGCAGTCATGCACTGTAGAGGATGCCATAAAGCAGTTAGTTGTGCTAGCAAGGAAAATGCGCTAACAGATAAGCAGAAAAAGGAGCCCCTAGAAATTTTATTACCTCAGCCTGTAGCAATATCAGAAAACCCTTACTATACTAAGCCTGAGAAAGAATGGGCCCAACAACAAGATCATATTTAGATCATAGGGTTATGGCCCAAGGCCTCTCAGTGGAAGATAGTTAGGGAAATACATGACTCAACCCACGTCTTCCTTTCTTAAAAGATACTCCATTTGCAATTTTTTTTCCAATTTTGCTCATACTGACTGATAAACTTGTTTGTTTCAGAACTTGGCACCTTCTAACATAATGATGACCATGTGGAGGTCATAGCTCTTGGCAGTAACTGATGAAAATTCTTCAGCTTGTGATATAGATCCATTAAATGAAAAAGGAAGAGATTCCCAAACCTAGGATAGATAAGGTCTACACCTCCAAGAGACAGGGAGTAGATGCAGATGGCTCGGTGGATGACATCCTTCAGCACCCACTAAGAGTAAAATCTCTGAGGTGAGAATAATATGGGATAAAGCAGATAGATGGTTTGGGACCACAAGCAGAAAGCCACACTTCACTCACCCTATGTAATTCCATCTGCCTATCTGTCAGTCAAATAATCCTTTTTCCAGAATGTTTCTTCCTTCACCTGGGACATAGAGGAGATCAATATAATCACTCCCCTTCCAACCTCTTAAGAAGCCAACTTTTCATAGAGGTTTTCTCTCTTTCTGCAGATAAGGATGAGACAGATCAACATCTCTGTACTTTCCTCCCCTATTGTTTTCACAGCCTAGCTCACTCTATTCCTGCACTAGGCACATATGTGTGTGTGTTTTTCTACCATTTAAATAAACCTTATCATATTGTGCACAATATTTGTGCCTGTTCTTTGAATGCTTCTCTCAGTAAAATGCCAGGATCTGGAATAGGAATTTGGACTCCTCCCTTGCCCACAACACTCTCCTCCCTCTTATCCTCTCAACAAAGGGTTTCCTATATGTAAACTAGGTAAAATGCCCTGTAAGGTTTTATTACTCAGTGTTAGATGGGTAACTTACATGATTTATTTCTAACTTTCTAGCAGCTCAGGTAACATAAGTAAATCTTCAATAACCTTCATTATATTTGTTAAAAGAAAAAAGGGTAAAAATATGAGTTGCTAGCAGACATTTATTTCTGGTATAACCATACCAAATTCATCTGTCTACCCCTTCTTTTCATATTGTAGGTAATAACAAACTACCTGCTTGTGACTTACCTACTGTGCAATTCTTGTGACTTAAACGGTTTTCTGAATTTCAGAAGCCATTGTCTTCCCTGATCCTCACAACTCCTCTTTCTTGATTAAAAATTGTCCTGGTAGTTTGCAAAGTGGGGAAGAGCAAGATGCTAAACAATATTCCAAACTTGTTTGCAGTGCTGGTCTAGTATCTGAAAACCAGCTCTGCCTATTTGACATGCACAAAGTCAGTCACTGGCATCAGAGTGGTAGAAGAAAGTATGTGTTTGTGGTAAACTGTACAGCAAGGAGCTGAGGATCTACTGCTTGGTTTCTGGGCACTCTGATGTGTTAGCAGTAAAGATATTTATCAATTGAGAGATGCAAGGCCAGCTCATGTCCAGGTTCCTGACTCGTCAATGGTGCTCTTGAACTTCCTTTGATCTGTCAGCAATGCTGAGTTCTTGAGGGAATTTTTTACTCCAAGTGGGCTCGAGTTTGTTCTGGGAGTTACATGTAGGTGGCCAGTACATTCTTCCTGGACCTGGAATTCCATTCCACAAACTCTGCCAGACAGTACTAGCCACCAGGGTTCTTAGGTATGGAAGCTCAAATGACTCCTTGAGTCTGGGGCTTGGAAATTTAAAAGGGCCAGTTGTCACACTCCCTCAAGTCAGTGAATTCCTCTTTGATAAAAGACTGGCAAGGTCATCCCAGGATAAAAGAGACAGACAAGAGGCTGGGTCCTGCTTTCACATTACTGCAGTTTGGTTTCAGTCCTCCCTATTTCTTGCTACTCCTCAATTCTGAAGGAATGAGGATGACAAGCACTCTGACTGTTTGATGGTATTTATGGGACAAAGAGGAGCACTTTCAGAATCAGGGGAGAGGAGATTGCCAAGAATTATCGTAACCCCAGTTCAAGTACAGAAATATACCACATCGCAATAGACTTTGTCCCAGCTAGGCTCTGCTCAGCTTTATGTTGCAGATATATCCCCATTCCACATCAGCAATAAACTCAATAATATTACTAGCACTCCTATACTTATAATGAAAGCCAGAGAAATTAGTAATTTCTCCCCCAGGATATTTTCAGTATCAAACCCAGAAGACAGCCAATAAGGCTTAGTGTGTAGCATTGTCATTTTAACACCGGTTCAATATATGTCAGTTTTCTAATGAGAAAAATGACACTCTCCAGTGCTATTTCCAGGAGAAAGATAGCAATTCATGATACCAATGGAAGACATGCCAGGTTTGTCTTCGGGGCATGTTTGGAAATTGGCAGATTTCTGTATCTTTTTTATCTTCCTTGAGCCAAGGAAAGCAGAAAACACGTTTCCTATCTATCCTAAGGGAAGCCAAGGTATCAACACTTCTCATTTACAGTTTGGCTATTTACTTTCTTACTTCCTAAAGGCATAAGGCACAGATGAGAGCCTTGAATTCAGCCTCCTGGACTAAGGAAACTGGTACCATTCCTATCATTTCCAAAGATTCCTGAGAAGTTACCACTGCATTCAATCTCCATCTTGGTTATTGGTCTATTGAGGCTTCCTATGTTTTCATATCTCAATTTTGGTAAATTATAGTGTTCAGAAATATATACACTTCTTCTAGATTTTCCATTTTGTTGGCACATAGCTGTTTATAGTATTCTTGGTGGTGCTTTTTACTTATGAAGTATCTATCAGTTGTGACATCTTCTTTTGGGCTGGCGCTGTGACTCAGAAGGTTAGCCGTCTGGCTGCAATGCCAACATCCCATGTGGGCCCCAGTTCAAGTCTCAGTAGCTCCATTTCTAAACCAGCTCCCTTTTTCTTGGGAAAGCAGCAGAGGATGGCCAAGATTCTTACATCCCTGTACCCATGTGGGAGAGCCGGATGAAACTTCCAGGGGGCCCAGCCCCAGTTATTGCAGACTTTTGGGGAGTGAACCAGCAGATGGAAACTATCTCTATATCATCCCTGCTTGTATCTCTGCAACCCTAATTTTCAAATAAATAAAATAAGTCTTTATTTAAAAATATCTTTTTCATCCCTGATTTTTGTTAATTCTGTCTTTTATTTGGCTAATGTAGCCAAGGGTTTATCAATTTGTTCAAAAACCTAGATCTGCATTTCACTCATATTTTGAGTGGGCTTCTTGATTTCCATTGTTTAAAATTTATTCTATAATTGTATTATTTCTTTCCTCTTTATAATTTTGAGTTGATGAGTTCTTGTTTTCCTAAGTCCTTCAGATGCATTGTTTGACATTTATCTGACACCTTTCAAATTTCTTGCTGTAGGTATTAATTTCTATAAATGTTGCTTTTGCTATAACCTATTAGTTCTGATACGTTGTGTTGTCATCTTCTTTCATTTCTAAGAAACTTTCAATTTCCCTTCTGATTTTATTCTATGATGCCTTCTTCATTAAGGAGCAGCTTGCTTGTATTTTCTAGAGTTTCTTACTTTGTTGATTTATAGCTTGATTCCGTTGTGGTCAAAAAGAGACATGATATGATTCCAAGTTTTTTTTTAATATTTCTAGATTTGTTTTATGAGCTGCCACATGGTCCAAGCACTGATGGAGAATGCACTCTAGCTGTGAGATGAAATGTCCTGTAAATAGCAACAGGGTCCATTTGGTCAATAGTATAGATTAGCTCTGTTGTTTCTGTATAGATCTTTGTCTAGTGGACCCCTCCACTGATGAATGTGAGATATTAAAATCCCTCATTAATATGTTAACATAACACATGTCACCCTTTAGAACCATTAACACTTGACTTGAATAGCTGGTGCTATAGAATTGGTTGTACATACATTAACTATAGTCATATCATCGTGTTTAATTGACCCCTTCATCATTACATAATGCCCTACTATGTCTTTTTTAAGTCAGTTTTTTTTCTTCAAGTCTATTTTACTTGATATGAAGATAAGTACTCCTGCTCATTTACATGAAAATGAATCTGCATGTATCTTTGTTGGTGAGATGTGTTTCTTGTAGGCGGTATACAGATGAGCTTGCTTCTCAATTCAGTCAGCCAGAATGTATCATTACATTGGAGAATTTACACTTAAGGTTATTATTCATAAGTAGTGACTTGGTCCTGCCATTTTTCCATAAATATTCCTATTATTTCTCTTTGATATCTTTTACACTTGTACTAGAAAGGTTTCTGCATTTACAGTCTTCTGTGATGCTAATTATTTTCCCCTTTTTCTGTGGATAGCACAGATCTTGAAGTATCATTTGTGGGGCAGTGCTGAGGTGCAGCAGCTTCAGCCACCAACTTCAATGCTGGCATCCAGTGTGGGCACCAGTTAGAGTCCTGGCTGCCCCAGCTGTGATCTAGCTCTCTGTTACTGTGCTTGGGAAAATAGTGGAGGATGGTCCAAGTGCCTGGGCCCTTGCAGCCCCATGGGAGACTGGAAGGAAGGTCATGGCTCCTGTTTTTGGCCAGCCTCAGCCCTTGCCTTTGTGGCCATATGGGGAGTGAACCAGCAAATGGAAGATCTTCTTCTTTGTGTGTCTCTGTCTCTCTCTCTCTCTTTCTCTCTCTCTAAGTCTGCCTTTCAAATAAATAAAAATAAATCTAAAAGAACAATAACAACAACAAATAGTATCATTTTTGAGGCTGAACAAATGCTGACAACTACTTTCAATTTCTGTTTGTTTTGGAAGGTCTTCATTCCACCTCTGTAGATAGATTTCACAGAGAACAGTATTCCGGGTCAACTCTTTTTCCTTGAGTACTTAGACTATGTCTCTCCTAGCGGATAGGAATTTTGATGAGAAATCTTCTGTGAAATTATTTAGGGTTCCTTAAAAGTAATCTGGTATTGCTCTTGTGCACATTTTACAATCTTTTCCTTATGCTTTATTTTTTGAGAGATTGAAATGTGCAATAATGGAGACCTTTTCTAATCATATCTATTCAGGTTCCACACACATCCTGCACTTGGATGTCCATATCTTTCTCCTAATCAGGAGAATCTTCTGCTATTATTTCACTGAAAAAGACACCAATCTAAACCATTCATTTTTTCCATATCATCAGAATTGTGTAAGACACATATCTATCTGGTCTTTTGATGGTATCTCATGTATCTTGAACACTGTTTTCAATTTTTTCTAACAATTCTTTTTCTGTCTAAGTTAGTTACTTCTTTTTTAAGAATTTATTGATTTATTTATTATTTGAAAGAGTTACACTGAAACAGAAAGAGACAGAGAAAGAAAGGTCTTCCATCTGCTGGTTCACTCCCCAATTGGCCACAATGGCCAGAGCTGCATCAGTCTGAAAGCAGGAGCCAGGAGTTTCTTCTGGGTCTCCCATGCAGATGCAGAGGCCCAAGGACTTGGACCATCTTTTACTGCTTTCCCAGGCCATAGCAGAGAGTTGGATTGGAAGTTGAGCAGCTGGGTCTCTAACCGGCACCCATATTGGATGCTGGCATTGCAGGCGATGGCTTTAGCCACTATGCCAGAATGCCAGCCCCTGAGATGCTTTTAATGATTTGTCCTCTATTTCAGATATTCTTTCTTCTGGTTTATCAAGTCTGTTGTTAAAGCTTTCTATTGTATTTATTTTCTCTTTGACACATTGATTTCTCCATTTCAGTTTGCATTTTCCTTAATTCTGTCTGCTGGAGAAATTCTCATCCATGTCATGTGCAGAATTTTATAACTCATGTATTTGCTTCTCTGGGTTTTGAGTGATCTGATGATCATTCTTTTGGATTCCTTTTCAGTTATTTCATCAGTTTCATCATCTTCACGGGCTAATGTGGTAGTATTGTTGTGTTCTTTTTTGGGTATCATACTTGCTCTTGCTTCCTATATTTCTTTGCTTGTTTTCACCTGGGTAAACAGTTGTTGGTATCTCCACTGAAGGCTTTATTTATCGAAAGGTGATTCTACAGCTTAGGGGAATGCCTGCTCCTTCAGCAGGTATCCACAGGTGTGTGCTGGGGAGGGCAAAGAGCCCTGACCAGAGCTCAGCTGTGGGGC
Organism: Lepus europaeus; assembly: GCF_033115175.1. NCBI lineage: Eukaryota > Metazoa > Chordata > Mammalia > Lagomorpha > Leporidae > Lepus > Lepus europaeus. Next base: position 2,826,524 of record NC_084851.1, on the reverse strand, counting down.
ATGGGCCTGGAGAGGCACATAAGGTGGGCAAGGAAGCTCTCTTCTATTATCACTGGGGAGGCGCATATGACCATGACACTGCTGTGTTCACAGCCCCAAACCCTCTCACCAACTGCCCAGGGTGAGCCTAGGTAACCTTGCACCCCACCAATGGGTGAAAAATACAAAAAAAAAAAAAAAGAAATCAATGTGCTCCATAGTGTGAACACACAAATGCCCATAATTTTCCTCCACAACAATTCAAGTAGCTCTGAGCTTCTGGAGTCAGACCCAGTATTGTGCAAAGACCTAACAACATTTGATACCCTTCTGCCAGACTGTCTATTGTACAGTCACAGGATTCCCACAGTCACAGAGTACAAGGCTCCTAGAGCCACAGGGCACAAGGGATCCACTCACCTCTCCTTGATCCCCTCATCATATAACAAGAGCCATTTCACTTCCTGAGCCAGCCACCCGCCCAACAGAGACTGGCATATGAGGGGAGGGGAACAATATGCCCTCCCTTCATGGAACCAAACGGGCATCCTGCCCCACCCCCAGCCTGCACTTCCCAGCCTGGACTCAAAGTCATTGAGGAACACTGATTTCTTCATTAGACAAAATCCACCAGGAGTGTGTGGACTACAGCAGCATTCACATGCTTCATTTCCTCCCCACTGGTCACTGGTTCCTTGCTGGGGGTAGAGGAAGAAATCAACATGCCTTTCTTTCACAGGGATAGGTGAAATTCTGCCCCATACCAGATCCTTCAGGCTGGACTCAAAGTCATTGCTGTCCATGCAGCTCTCCCTCTGTCCAAATCACCAGTAGTGCAGATTCCCTCACCTCAGTCTGAGAAGATGATATCTCATTAGCCATTGGAGGCACTGTGGCATCATGCTAGCTGCTTTGTGATTGTTCAGTCTTCACAGCTATACAAAGTCTCTCTTCTTTATATAGCCTTTCCATTGAAAAATATCTCCAACGACCCATCAGAATACAGTCCATCTCCTATTCATCTAGTATCTTCCTGTTGTCAATATCAGCATGTTTTTCTCCAGTCACTCAACTTAGATCTCCAGATAACTTTTTTTTATTTCTGTTATTGCCAAAGACACCTCCAAATGAAGAATTCAGTGAACACTGAAAACACCTGAGTTCTGCTGGGATATATAGAAGGGATATAAATAATAGTCAAATGAAAAGATGTCAATTTCTTTCATATAGAGTAAATGACCATGACTCACAACTTTTTTCTGTTTCTTTTCTTAATTTAATTTTGTTCTACAAGTGATATTGGAAACAACACTTTAAAATTTGTACGAAAATGTGGCCTCTTAAAATTACCCAGAAGTGCCATCTGGAGTGCCATATATGTTACCGGAATTTTGGGTGCCATACATTATCACCATATGCTTATTAATAAGTCCCCAATATTGATAACCACAAGAGGGTTCTTAACGTAACAACAGACACCACAGAAATAAAAAGAATCCTCAGAAATTACTACAAAGAGTTCTATGCCAGCAAACAGGGAAATCTGTCAGAAATGGATAGATTCCTGGATACATTCAACCTACTTATATTGGACCATGAAGACATAGAAAACCTAAACAGACCCATAACTGACACAGAAATTGAAAAAGTAATAAAGGCCCTCCCAACAAAGAAAAGCCCAGGACCAGATGGATTCACTGCTGAGTTCTACCAGACAATTAAAGAAGAACTAACTCCAATTCTTCTCAAACTATTCAGAACAATCAAAAAAGAGGGAATCCTCCCAAACTTTTTCTATGTAGCCAGCATCACCTTCATTCCTAAGCCGGAAAAAGATGCAGCATTGAAAGAAAATTACAGACCAATATTCCTGATGAACATAGATGCAAAAATCCTCAATAAAATTCTGGCCAATAGAATGCAACAACACATCAGAAAGATCATCCACCCAGACCAAGTGCGATTTATCCCTGGTATGCAGGGATGGTTCAACGCTCGCAAAACAATCAATGTGATACACCACATTAACAGACTGCAGAAGAAAAACCATATGATTCTCTCAATAGACACAGAGAAAGCATTTGATAAAATAGAACACCCTTTCATGATGAAAACTCTACGCAAACTGAGTATAGAAAAACATTCCTCAATATGATTAAGGCAATTTATGCAAAACCCACGGCCGACATCCTACTGAATAGGAAAAAGTTGGAATAATTTCCACTGAGATATGGTACCAGGCAGGGATGCAAACTCTCACAACATAGTTCTGGAAGTTTTAGCCAGAGCTATCAGGCAAGAAAAAGAAATTAAAAGGATACAAATTGGGAAGGAAGAACACAAACTATCCCTCTTTGCAGATGATATGATTATTTAGGGGATCCAAAGAACTCCACTAAGAGACTATTGGAACACATAGAAGAGTTTGGCAAAGTAGCAGGATATAAAGTCAATGACAAAACTCAACAGTCTTCGTATACACAGACAATGCCATGGCTGAGGAAGAACTTCTAAGTTCAATCTCATTCACAATAGCCACAAAAACAATCAAATACCCTGGAATAAACTTTTTTTTTAACTTTTATTTAATGAATATAAATTTCCAGTGTACAGCTTATGGATTACAATGGCTTCCCCCTCCCATAACTTCCCTCCCACCCGCAACCCTCCCCTCTCCCGCTCCCTCTCCCATTCCATTTGCATCAAAATTCATTTTCAATTCTCTTTATATACAGAAGATCAATTTAGTATAAAGATTTCAACAGTTTGCACCCACATAGAAACACAAAGTGAAACATACTGTTTGACTACTAGTTATAGCATTAAATCACAATGTACAGCACATTAAGGACAGAGATCCCACATGAGGAGCAACTGCACAGTGGCTCCTGTTGTTGACCCAACAAATTGACACTCTAGTTTATGGCGCCAGTAACCATCCTAGGCTGTCGTCATGAGTTGCCAAGGCTATGGAAGCCTTCCAAGTTTACCGACTCTGATCATATTTAGACAAGGTCATAAAAGACAGAGTGAGGATAGTAACCAATGATCCTAAGAGTGGCATTTACCAGGTTTGCACAATTATACAGCATTAAGTGGGGAAGAGGACCATCAGTACACACATGTTGGGAGTAGAGCCATTGGTGGTAGAGTAGAGGTTATGATTACAAAGGAATGAGGCCCATGTATGCTAGACAGGGTCTAGAACAAAGGACAGAGTCATTATTAGAGGAGCTAAGAAAAGTGCTGTCTAAGCTACAATTAAGTTTTCTGATTGAGAGTCAAATAGAACCTGATAGAAGGGGCTTGATAATAATCTGGTGGGCTTTAGGCCTTGTAAATTCAGAGGCCCAGACCTATCTATCTCTTCACATGGGGTATATCCTAAGGGAGGTGTGAACCTCCTAGGGGAAGGCACTCTGTTGACTTTCATTACTTGGCTGGCCTGGGAGGAGAGCTGGCCAGGTAAAGGCAAGGGGCATCTCTAACAAGAAATTTACAGTTCTGCCTGCAATGTTGCTGACCCTACTTGGCTGTCCCCTCAGCTGCAGTGGTCACTTTGGAAGTTGGGCTGAGTGAAGCGCTTTTCAGCTTAGAGCCAATAAGATCTGTGGCTCTGACCTGGGCATCCTTCGACTCCAGGGCAGGTCCATTTCCCGTGATCCAACTCTTGGCAGAGCTGCCAGGGCTCTTCACAAGCTGACTTCTGCTGAAGCCCAGGCTTACCACTTTGAAAGCCACTGCAGTGGACTGGCCTGTTGGGTCTCCTTGAGGGCAGATCACTGTACAGATCAGCCAGTAATAGGCCTGCCACCCATTGCTTCTGATGCCGAGCTTTCTTTTCCTCCTGGTTTGTATTAAAGCAGACCAGAGGATGCAAGTCAAGGGAGTGCCCGTTTCCCATCTCTAATCTTCGGTGGCCTGAACTACAAGTCTATAGTCACAGGCATGTTCTGTAGTAGTTTTTCTAAGGTAGACAATGCCCATGAGGAAAATTATATTCTCACTTTAAAACTTTCTTTCCCTTTGGTCTGAAAGGGAGGTGTTTTCTACTTACTGTTTACTTCGCTGATGGCGAAGTAAATCTAGCTATGAGATTATTATTTAAGTTCTTATTTTGGCTCTGCTATTACAGAAAAATGTTAGCCATCTCTTTTATAAGGTCTAAAGATTAAATTGTGCATCCTACAGATTCCTTCATAATAGAATTAGTTTCCTACCTTGAAGAGAATAGGGAAATGAAAGAACAAGTTGGGCTTAGAATAGAGAAATGAGGGAGCAAGTCCTAGATCGCTTGCTGACAATAGCAATATCACATGAATACTTAGCAAACTGTTTCAACCACTAGATAACAACTTAAGAAAACATTTACCAGAAGGTCCAATGCCTTCTATAAATTTTAAGAATCATGTATTTGAAAACACCTCTTAAATATCTAACATGGTGTAGTTTGTTTAGCCAGTAAACTTAAGCACAACCATCTAAAATGTTTTTAGTTTCTTTCTACCAACACGGTTAAAACATATGATACACAGATTCAGGTCACTCAAATTAAAATGTACCTTTGATTGATTTTAGCAGCTTAAATTTATGGACAATCTTATCTATAAGCCATTTAAAATAAAACTCTTAATAAAATTTCCCCATGTGGACATAAAATATGTACACACATATAATATAGTATAATAGACCAATATAGCAATTTTAATAATAGCTTTTAAAATCTTTAACTCTTTTTGTAGATTGCCAATTGATTTGAATTGCTTTTTCTTTTTAGTAACCTCAGTTAACCATACTTTCTCTCAATTGGTACTGTTAATACATATTGGCTTCATCTGTTTACAGAGCCATCCCAAAGTACTGAATACAATAAAAGTGGCTGGAAAAAGTCCATAGGAACCTATAGGAGGACAGCTAAACACAGAACCAACAACGCTTTAGTTTTATGAGCAGCACATCATATATAACTGTGGATGACAAAAGACTTTAAGTCGCCATGTTTAAAATTATAAACTTATCAACCAACAAGAGGCACTTGCTTACTTCACAGTATTTTTGAAAGCACCTGTAGGATTTTACAAGTATTTAACCCTTTAGGCTTCTGGGGCTTTCTCATTAAGATAACTATCATGTCTAATAACACAAGATCATTAGACTTTTTAATTCTCAAACATTTGTATTAATAGCATTTTCCATTATAGAAACTTAAAGTCTGGTACCACATCACATCTTGACTGTCCTTCTAATATCATCCAAATAGACTGATTAGTTGGTGTCTCTATAAGATGAGAGACATAGGTCCTTCGATTTTTTCAGTTGGGCCCAAACTGGAAAAACCAAAGTCCAGGATTTACTGGAAATTTTAGAGACCAGATTGTTTGAAACTTTGATTTTTTGAATGCCTGTCAAGAATGCCAAGAAGGCTCAAAATCCAAAATATCTGCTTGAAATAAGATTTCTTTTTTTTTACTTTTCTTCCTGAAATATTTTAATAAAAATTTGGCCATTTCCAAGAAATACCCACTGCATGCCCATCAATAAAAGAGAACCTTAACAAAATAGAAAATTTACCATATGGCTATGATTTAAAGGAAAAAAAAATTGCAGACACTCGAGTATATCAGTGAAGTCCAATATTAAAGTCACATTCATTCTTATGGGCTATGATTAGGAATCCGGTTAGATATCAAAATAAAACTTAATACAAATGCAGAACTATTTAGGTCAAAGGACCTCTATAGAAATATCTTTTCTCAAACGCATTCCAGTTTGAGACTCTATTTTAGAATAAGGCATAACAAATGTTAACAGATGACAAACAAACAAGGTGATGATAAGGGGATTCTACAATTTCCCACATACTCTTAACCTGGTAAAAACAAATCTAGAATTTGTTTTTATTTATTTTTGTTTAAACAATTGTCAAGACTGGAATCAAAGAGAAGGCACAACAGTTTTGCTCTGGTTTTTTGTTATTTGGATTTCAGGACTTTTTTGTTTTTGTTTTCTATTTTTTTTTACAAATACAAATTAAACATGAAAAAAAATTCTACTTCAAAAAAATTCTAACAGTTCAAGAAAAGCTCATCAGATGCATATTACACATTTAAAACCTATCTCACAATTTAAGCTTTAGTGGTAGAAACAGTGTTTCAGAATTGTATTGTGATCACATACCAAAACAAATTAACTCTATTAACACCTTTTTAAAATAGCCATTTCCCCAACGGAATGTGTCTTGCTTATTACTGACATTTGGTATGTTTCATTCATTGGAATATTTCTTATTTTCTACATATTTCAGAAACCTGTGAGAAACAGGATTTGATAAACATTTTGAAGGCAAGAAAAATCCAATTGTTCTATGAGAGTCATGACCTTCTGGTGTAGAAAAGTTGCCTCTGGAAAATTTAACAAGTTTCATTTTCTCTAGTATGGCTAAAAACTGAATAAAAGGTGAAATAAGATTTCTTAAAATCATGACATAACATAGTCCAAATTTGATCATTGTTACAAGGTGATTATTCAAATTTTTGAAAATAAGCACATATTTAAATAACCCATAGCTCTTAATAAAAATTCAGCTGTTTTTGAACAATTAGAATTTAACAGACATCAAGAGAACATAATAGATTACTTTAACATATTGCTTTACCAGAGCATCAGAGTTTAATTCTATGTCAAAGAGAAATTGAGCTTCCTGTGATCTTTGGCTGTGAGGTTTCCTTCCTTTACCTTCTTTCATATTGGTGACCATGTTTCTGTGTTTCTGTATGTAACACATCTTTAAGCATCTTTGGCAGGGCAGGATGAGTGGCAACAAATTCTTTCAGTTTCTGTTTGCTATGAAAAGTCTTAATTTCACCTTCATTCACAAATGAGAGCTTTGCCGGATATAGTATTCTGGGCTGGCAGTTTTTCTCTCTTAGTACCTGGGCTATGTCTCACCATTCCCTTCTAGCTTGTAGGGTTTCTGATGAGAAGTCTGCTGTGAGTCTAATTGGAGATCCTCTAAGAGTAATCTGACGTTTCTCTCTTGCACATTTTAGGATCTTTTCTTTATGTTTCACTGTGGTGAGTTTGATTACAACATGTCGTGGTGAGGATCTCTTTTGGTCATGTTTATTAGGGGTTCTATGAGCTTCCTGTACTAAGATGTCTCTGTCCTTCTCCAAACCTGGGAAATTTTCTGCTAGTATCTCACTGAAAATGCCTTCTAATCCTTTCTCCCTCTCTATGCCTTCAGGAACTCCTAGAACCCGAATGTTGGGTTTTTTAATAGTATCCTGTAGATTCCCGACAATATTTTTTAGATTTCTAATTTCCTTTTCTTTTCTTTGATTTGACTGTTTCATTTCCTTTTCTCTGTCTTCTAAGTATGATATTCTCTCTTCTGCTTCGCCCATTCTGTTTTTAAGGCTCTCTAATGTGTTTGTCATTTGATCTATTGAGTTCTTCATTTCATTATGATTTCTCATCACTATCAGAGTTTCTTGTTCCACTAGTTGTTTCATTTCATTTTGATTCCTCCTTAATATTTCACTTTCACGAGAGATTTTCTATCTTGTCCATTAAGGATTTCTGTAGTTCAAGAATTTGTTTTTGAGAAGTTCTTAATGTTCTTATCAATTTTTTGAGATCCGCTTCTTGCATTTCTTTGATCTCATCATCTTCATAATCTTGAGTTGGGGTGTCTTTTTCATTTGGGGGCGTCATAGTGTCTTCCTTGTTCTTGTTAGCTTGGTTTTTGCGTTTGTTGTTTGGCATGTTGGAGATATTTGGTTTCTTCACTGTGGTGTTTTTTCTTGTTACACTATGGCTCTATATTAAGTGGACTGTCTGCTTTCAGTGGAGCCTTAGAGGCTTGAGATGAGTGTGGACTGAGAGCTGTGTTTGGTTCCTTGGGGTTGAGGGTGTGTCAAAGATGACACTCCCAGGTTAGGTGTGGTAAATCTCTCTCTTTTTTGATTCAAAAGGGAAGTAATTCCGCACAGCTGAACGTAATTGGAGGTAGTTAGCAGGCAAATGATATACCCACAGGAGCCAGAGATCGGAAGCTCTTTCCCAAGGACCACACAGGGAATCTGCGCTGCCCTCAGTGTGGGCTCCAATTCTCCTGCAGTCTCCCACTGGGTTGCCAAGTTAGATGCCAATCTCCTGTTATTTCACCCCTCCCCCTAGAGTCAGGTCTTTCTGCTAGGCTCAGGGCCGGTGCAGACCCGAGGTCGCCCTGCTTATGACGTACGTCCAAATTGGCGCCTGCTCTGTCTTGCTTGCCTTTGAGAGGTGAGCGGAGAGAGAGAGACTTGTGTCCGTATCAGTCACTTTTTTTATTTTTTTCCTCTCTCTCTTCTAGTTAGCCTGGTGAACTTTTCCCCACGGAGTTTCAAGCCTCGTTCCCTCTAGCCTCCTCTTTCTGCTTGCCCGCTGGTGTCTCAGGCTATTGAGGTTCGGCTCACCTTGCGTTCCAGTGCTGGTGTGTTGAGTCTGCCGCTGGTGTCCCGAACTTGGGCTCCCATGCTCTCCACGCAGGTCCACTGTGAATCACTAGTTCCGGAAGAGTTTCCTCTGCTGTTTCATCCCCTACTCTTCCTTGACCCTGCAGTATCTCCACTTATATTAAACTTTCTCTCCCCCCGGACTAATAGTGTGCTCCCTGCCTATTCCACCATCTTGCCGCTCTCGATCCATTGGAATAAACTTAACCAAGGATGTTAAAGATCTCTATGATGAGAATTACAAAATCTTTAAAAAAAAAAAAGAAATAGAAGAGGATACCAAAAAATGGAAAAATCTTCCATGCCCATGGATTGGAAGAATCAATATAATGAAAATGTCCATACTCCCAAAAGATCTGGAAAAAATGATCCTGAAATTCATATGGAGACACGGAGCCCTCAAATAGCTATTGCAAACTTGTACAACAGAAACAAAGCCAGAACCATCACAATACCAGACTTCAGGACACTGTACAGAGCAGTTGTTATCAAAACAGCATGGTTCCGGTACAGAAACAAGTGGATAGATTAATGGAAAAGAATAGACACACCAGAAATCAATCCAAACATCTGCAGCCAATTTGAATTTGTTCAAGGATCTAAAACCAATCCCTGGAGTAAGGACAGTCCATTCCAGAAATGGTGCTGGGAAAACTGGATTTCCACGTGCAGAAACGTGAAGCAAGTCCCTTAACTTACAACTTACACCTTACAAAAAAATCCACTCAATATGGATTAAAGACTTAAATCTATGACCAGACACCATCAAGTTATTAGAGAACATTGGAGAAACCCTGCAAGATATTGGCACCAGCAAAGACTTCTTGGAAAAGAACCCAGAAGCACAGGCAGTCAGCCAAAATTAACATTTGGGATTGCATCAAATTGAGAAGTTTCTGTACTACAAATGACACAGTAAGGAAAGTGAATAGGCAACTGACAGAATGGGAAAAAATATTTGCAAACTATGCCACGGATAAAGGGTTAATAAAAAGAATCTACAAAGGGATCAAGAAACTCAGGCAGAACCAAGATGGCGGATAGTGAGGACATGCGCCGTAGTTTGGGAAAATAAAGTTTCATAAAAGTGGAATTACTGTAGCCTCAGGAAAAGACTCAAGAGAAAAACTGCAGAGGAAACGCTTCCGGATCTAGTGGATGTGACAGAGAGGACCTACTGGGAGCCCACCACATGGTAACCCAACCGTGGGAGCTGAGCCGCAGATCTCGCCAGCACAGGAATGGACGGAAGGTAAGACAAAGACATCAGAAACCCGAGATATTGGGGGTGAAAAGCAGAGGCATCTCTCTTCACTCACCAAGCAAAACAATGAGCAGGTGCCATTTTACGTATGTAAAGCGCCACCAACAAGTTCACAAACTCAGTAACTTTGGAACTTTGGTGAAACTTGAGAACACATTGAGGGCTGCATAATCTCTTAGTGTGGTCCCAGGGGTAGATCAAACGAATATTTCAACTATCCGCAATTCAACTCACCTGTGCCAAATTACTTCCCAACTGAGTCAAAAAGAGAGAGAGAGAGAGAGAGAGAGAGAGAGTGATCCAGCAAGGAGAAAGGGAGAGAACAATGTGGGTGAGTCACTTTTTGCACAGCCTTAAACCTGAAGAATCAAGCGGAGCTCTCTGGCCACACCCATCACAGCCTCTAAAGATCCATCAAAGCAGACAGCCCACTTAGAGGCATAGTATAACGAGAAAAAACCACCACCACCACCACAACAACAACAAAAAAAACTAAATTATCTCCAACATGCCAAACAACAAATGTAGAAAGCGAGGTAACAAGAGCAAGGAAGACACTATGATGCCCCAAATGAAAAAGACACCCCAATCCAAGATTATGAAGATGAAGAGATAGAGGAAATGCAAGAAGCACATCTCAAAAAATTGATAAGAACATTAAGAACTTCTCAAAAACAAATTCTTGAACTACAGAAATCCTTAATGGACAAGATAGAAAATCTCTCTCGTGAAAGTGAAATATTAAGGCGGAATCAAAATGAAATGAAACAACTAGTAGAACATGAAACTGTGATAGTGACAAAAAACCACAATGAAATGAAGAACTCAATAGAGCAAATGACAAACACATTAGAGAGCCTTAAAAACAGAATGGGTGAAGCAGAAGAGAGAATATCAGACTTAGAAGACAGAGAACAGGAAAGGAAACAGGCAAACCAAAGAAAAGAAGAAGAAATCAGAAATCTAAAAATACTGTCAGGAATCTACAGGATACTATTAAGAAACCCAACATTCAGGATCTAGGAGTTCCTGAAGGCATGGAGAGGGAGAAAGGATTAGAAGGCATTTTCAGTGATATACTAGCAGAAAATTTCCCAGGTTTGGAGAAGGACAGAGACATCCTAGTACAGGAAGCTCATAGAACCCCTAATAAAAATGACCAAAAGAGATCCTCACCACGACACGTCGTAATCAAACTCACCACAGTGAAATATAAAGAAAAGATCCTAAAATGTACAAGAGAGAAATGTGAGATTACTCTCAGAGGATCTCCAATTAGACTCACAGCTGATTTCTTGTCAGAAACCCTACAAGCTAGGAGAGAATGGCGAGACATACCCCAGGTACTAAGAGAGAAAAACTGCCAACCCAGAATATTATATCCTGCAAAGCTCTCATTTGTGAATGAAGGTGAAATTAAGACCTTTCACAGCAAACAGAAATTGAAAGAATTTGTTGCCACCTGTCCAGCCCTGCAAAAGATGCTTAAAGATGTGTTACATACAGAAACACAGAAACATGGTCACCAATATGAAAGAAGATAAAGGAAGGAAACCTCAGAGCAAAAGATCACAGGAATCTCAAACCAGATATTAGAAAATATCTTTGGCAAATGACAGGGCAAAGTTACTCCTTCTCAATAGTCACATTGAATGCTAATGACTGAACTGTCCAGTTAAAATACACCGATTGGCTGATTGGGTTAAGGAACAAAACCCATCTTTTTGCTGCTTACAAGAAACTCATTTTTCCAACATGATGCATACACACTGAAAGTGAAAGGCTGGAAAAAGACATAGCATGCCAACAGAAATGAAAAAAGAGCGGTCGTAGCCATATTAATATTGGACAACATAAACTTTACCACAAAAACTGTCAGGAGAGACAAAGAGGGGCACTATTCAATGATTAAGGGATCCATTCAACAGGAAGATATAATGATTATCCATGTATATGCACCTAATTACAGGGCACCAGTTTATTTAAAAGACTTGTTAAGGGACTTAAAGGGAGACTTAGACCCCAATACAATAGTACTGGGGGGCTTCAATACTCCAGTCTCAGAGATAGACAGATCAATAGGACAGAATGTCAACAAGGGGACAGTAGATTTAAATGACACTATAGCCCAAATGGATCTAACAGACATCTACAGAACATTTCATCCTACATCTAAGGACTTTACATTCTTCTCAGCAGTACATGGAACCTTCTCTAGGATTGACCACATACTAGGCCATAAAGTAAGTCTCAGCAAATTCAAAAGAATTAGAATCATACCATGCAGCTTCTCAGATCACAAAGGAATGAAATTGGAAATTAGCAACTCGGGAATCCCTAGAGCACATCCAAACACATGGAATTGAACAACATGCTCCTGAATGAACAATGGGTCATAGAAAAAATTAAAAGAGAAATCAAAAATTTTCTGGAAGTAAATGAGGATAAAAGCAAAACATACCAAAACATATGGGATACAACAAAAGCAGTGTTAAGAGGAACGTTTATATCAATAGATGCCTACATCAAGAAATTGGGAAGGCACCAAATAGATGAGCTTTCAAGTCATCTCAAGAATCTAGAAAATCTGCAGCAAACCAAACCCAAACCCAGTAGGAGAATAGAAATAATTAAAATCAAAGAAGAAATCAACAGGATTGAATGCAAATAACATTACAAAAAATCAGCCAAATGAGGAGCTGGCTTTTGAAAAAATAAACAAAATTGACACCCCCATTGGCCCAACTAACTAAAAAAACAAGAGAAAAGATCCAAATCAATAGGATCAGAGATGAAAAGGGAAACGTAACAACAGACACCACAGAAATAAAAAGAATCATCAGAAATTACTACAAGGACCTGTATGCCAGCAAACAGGGAAATCTATCAGAAATGGACAGATTCCTGGACACATACAACCTCCCTAAATTGAGCCAGGAAGACATAGAAAACCTAAACAGACCCATAACTGACACAGAAATTGAAACAGTAATAAAGGCCCTCCCAACAAAGACAAGCCCAGGGCCAGATGGATTCACTGCTGAGTTCTACCAGACATTTATGGAAGAACTAACTCCAATTCTTCTCAAACTATTCAGAGCAATCGAAAAAGAGGGAATCCTCCCAAATTCTTTCTATGAAGCCAGCATCACCTTAATTCCTAAGCCTGAAAAAGATGCAGCATTGAAAGAGAATTACAGACCAATATCCCTGATGAACATATATGCAAAAATACTCAATAAGATTCTGGCCAATAGAATGCAACAAAACATCAGAAATATCATCCACCCAGACCAAGTGGGATTTATCCCCGGTATGCAGGGATGGTTCAACGCTCGCAAAACTCAAACTATCCCTCTTTGCAGATGATATGATTCTTTATTTAGGGGACCCAAAGAACTCTACTAAGAGACTGCTGACACTCCTCAAAGAGTTTGGCAAAGTAGCAGGATATAAAATCAATGCACAAAAATCAACAGCCTTTATACACAGGCAATGTCACAGCTGAGGAAGAACTGCTAAGATGAACCCATTCACAATAGCTACAAAAACAATCAAATACCTTGGAATAAACTTAACCAAAGACGTTAAAGATCTCTACGATGAAAATTACAAAACCTTATAGAAAGAAATAGAAGAGGATACCAAAAAATGGAGAAATCTTCCATGCTCATGGATTGGAAGAATCAATATCATCAAAATGTCTATTCTCCCAAAAGCAATTTATACATTCAATGCAATACCAATCAAGATACCGAAGACATTCTTCTCAGATCAGGAAAAAATGATGCTGAAATTCATTTAGAGACATAGGAAACCTCGAATAACCAAAGCAATCCTGTACAACAAAAATAAAGCCGGAGGCATCACAATACCAGATTTCAGGACATACTACAGGGCAGTTGTTATCAAAACAGCATGGCACTGGTACAGAAACAGATGGATAGACCAATGGAACAGAATAGAAACACCAGAAATCAATCCAAACATCTACAGCCAACTTATATTTGACCAAAGATCCAAATCTAATCCCTGGAATAAGGACAGCCAATTCAATAAATGGTGCTGGGAAAATTGGATTTCCACATGCAGAAGCTTGAAGCAAGACCCATACCTTTCACCTTACACAAAAATTCACTCAACTTGTATTAAAGACTTAAATCTATGACCCGAAACCATCAAATTATTAGAGAGCATTGGAGAAACCCTGCAAGATAAAGGTACCAGCAAAGACTTCTTGGAAAAGACCCAGCAGGCTCAGGCAGTCAAAGCCAAAATTAACTATTGGGATTGCATCAAACTGAGAAGTTTCTGTACTTCAAAAGAAACAGTCAGGATAGTGAATAGGCAACCGACTAATGGGAAAAATATTTGCAAACTATACTACAGATAAAGGGTTGATAACCAGAATCTACAAAGAAATCAAGAAATGCCACAACATCAAAACAAACAACCCACTTAAGAGATGGGCTAAGGACCTCAAGAGACATTTTTCAAAAGAGGAATTTCAAAATTGCCAACAGACACATGAAAAAATGTTCAAATCACTAGCAATCAGAGAAATGCAAATCAAAACCACAATGAGGTTTCACCTCACCCCAGTGAGAATGGCTCACATTCAGAAATTTACCAACAACAGATGCTGGAGAGGATGTGGGGAAAAAGGGACACTAACCCACTGTTGGTGGGAATGCAAACTGGTTCAGCCACTATGGAAGTCTGTCTGGAGATTCCTCAGAAACCTGAACATAACCCTACCATACAACCCAGCCATCCCACTCCTTGGAATTTACCCAAAGGAAATTAATTTGGCAAATAAAAAAGCCATCTGCACATTAATGTTTATTGCAGCTCAATTCACAATAGCTAAGACCTGGAACCAACCCAAATGCCCATCAACAGTAGACTGGATAAAGAAATTATAGGACATGAACTCTATAGAATACTATACAGCGGTAAGAAATAATGAAACCCAGTCATTTGCAACAAGATGGAGCAATCTGGAAAACATCATGCTGAGTGAATTAAGGCAGTCCCAATGAGACAAATATCTTATATTCTCCCTGATCATCGACAACTGAGCACCAAAGGGGAAACCTGTTGAAGTGAAATGGACACTATAAGAAACAATGACCTGATCAGCTCTTGTCCTGACTCTAGATGTACAATGTAATACTTTATCCCTTTTAGTACTTGTTGTTGTTTTTGTTGTTGTTGTTCTAGTACTAGTGGTTGAAATCTGTAATTAACACATAATTGTTGTTAGGTATTTAAATTGTAACTGAAACGTGATCCCTGTTAAATTTCAGAGTGGAAAAAGAGAGGGAGGAGATGTACAATTTGGGACATGCTCAATCAGACTTGCCCCAAATGGTGGAGTTATAAATGTGCCAGGGGATTCCAATACAATCCCATCAAGGTGGCATGTACCAATGCCGTCTTACTAGTCCAAGTGATCAATTTCAGTTCACCATCGATGGCTCTGATAGGTCTAAGAATCAAAGGGATCACACAAACCAGACAAGTGTCTGCTAATACTGATAGAATCAAAAAGAGAGAGAAAGATCCAACATGGGAAGTGGGATACACAGCAGACTAATAAAATGGCAGATGTCCTAAACAACACTCTGGCCTCAGAATCAGTCCTTAAGGCATTCGGATCTGGCTGAAGAGCCCATGAGAGTATTGCAGGCATGGAAAGCCAAGATACCATGGAAAAGAAAAAAAGAAGAAGACCTAAATGAAAGATCCCTGAAGTGAGATCCCAGTGGAAAAAACAGGGCCATCAAAGAAGGAGGTACCTTTCTCTGAAGGGAGGAGAGAACTTCCACTTTGACTATGACCCTGTCCAAATAAGGTCAAATCGGTGAACTCAAGAGGCTTCCATAGCCTTGGCAATTCATGACTAGAGCCTAGGGAGATTACTGACGCCATGAACAGGAGTGTCAAATAGTTAAGTCAGCAACAGAAGTCACTGTGTAATTACATCCCATGTGGGATCTGTCCTTAATGTGTTGTCTAATGTGCAGTGATGCTATGACTTGTACTGAAACAGTTTTTTGCACTTTGTGTTTCTGCATGGGTGCAAATTGATGAGATCTTTACTAATTAGCCGGCGCCGCGGCTCACTAGGCTAATCCTCTGCCTTGTGGCGCCGGCACACCAGGTTCTAGTCCCGGTCGGGGCACCGATCCTGTCCTGGTTGCCCCTCTTCCAGGCCAGCTCTCTGCTGTGGCCAGGGAGTGCAGTGGAGGATGGCCCAAGTGCTTGGGCCCTGCACCCCATGGGAGACCAGGAGAAGCACCTGGCTCCTGCCATCGGATCAGCGCAGTGCGCTGGCCGCAGCGCGCCTACCGCGGCAGCCATTGGAGGGTGAACCAACAGCAAAAGGAAGACCTTTCTCTCTGTCTCTCTCTCTCTCACTGTCCACTCTGCCTGTAAAAAATAAAAAATAAATAAAAACAAAAAAATTAAAAAAAGAGATCTTTACTAATTATGTTCTGAATCGATCTTCTGTATATAAAGATAATTGGAAATGAAAAAAAAACCTGGTGTTAAATTGGAAATGGCATAGATAATTAATTAATTTTTAAAAAAATATTATGTAGGATCTCTGTCTTTAATGTGCTGTACACTGTGATTTCATGCTATAACTAGTACTCCAACAGTAATTTTTTCACTTTGTGTTGCTATATGGGGGCAAACTGTTGAAATCGTTACCTAATATATACTAAACTGATCTTCTGTATATAAAGAGAATTGAAAATAAATCATGATGTGATTGGAAGGGGAGAGGGAGCGGGGGGGAATAGGATTGTGGGTGGGAGGGAAGTTTTGGGAGGGGGAATCCATTGTAACCCATGGGCAGTGCTTTGGAAATTTATATTCGTTAAATAAAAGTTTAATAAAAAAAGAAACTCCACAATATCAAAACAAACAACCCACTTAAGAGATGGGCCAAGGACCTCAAGAGACATTTTTCAAAAGAGGAAATCCAAATGGCCAACAGGCACATGAAAAAATATTCAAGATCACTAGCAATCTGGGAAATGCAAATCAAAACCATAATGAGGTTTCACCTCACCCCAGTGAGAATGGCTCACATTCAGAAATCTACCAACAGTAGATGCTGGAGAGGATGTGGGGAAAAAGGGACACTAACCCACTGTTGATGGGAATGCAAACTGATTATGCCACTATGGAAGTCAGTCTGGAGATTCCTCAGAAACCTGAACATAACCCTACCATACAACCCAGCCATCCCACTCCTTGGAATTTACCCAAAGGAAATTAATTTGGCTAATAAAAAAGCCATCTGCACATTAATGTTTATTGCAGCTCAATTCACAATAGCTAAGACCTGGAACCAACCGAAATGCCCATCAACACTAGACTGGATAAAGAAGTAATGGACATGTACTCCATAGAATACTATACAGCAGTAAGAAACAATGAAACCCAGTCATTTGCAACAAAATGGAGGAATCTGGAAAACAGCATGCCTAGTGAATTAAGCCAGTCCCAAAGGGACATATATCATATGTTCTCCCTGATCGGTTACAACTAACCAAGCACCAAAAAGGAAACCTGTGAAAGTGTAAGGGACACTATGAGAAACAGTGACTTATCAGCCCTTGTGCTGACTGCTGATGAACAATTTAATACTTTATTCCTTTAAGTACTTTTTTGTTCTAATTAATACTATTGGTTGAACTCTGTACCTAATGCACAATTATTCTTATGTGTTTAAATTTAACTGAAAAGTGGTCCCTGTTAAATATAAGATTGGGATAAGAGAGGGAGGAGAAATATAATTTGGGACATGCTCAATTGGATTTGCCCCAAGTGGTGGAATTAGAAATGCGCCAGGGGATTCCAATACAATCCCATCAAGGTTGAATGTAACAATGCCATCTCACTATTCCAAGTGATCAGTTTTGCTCACAACTGATCATATTGATAGGTCTTAGTCAAAGAGATCATAGAAACAAGACTAGTGTCTGCTAATACCAACTGATAGAATAAAAAAGGGAGAGAATGATCCAACATAGGAAGGGAGAGACACAGCAGACTCATAGAAATGTAGATGTCCTAAACAACACTCTGGCCTCAGAATCAGCCCTTAAGGCATTCGGATCTGGCTGAAGAGCCCATGAGAGTATTGTAGGCATGGAAAGCCAAGATACAATGGAAAAGAAAAAAAAGAAGAAGACCTAAATGAAAGATCTCTGCAAGTGAGATCCCAGTGGAAAAAACAGGGCCATCAAAGAAGGAGGTACCTTTCTCTGAAGGGAGGAGAGAACTTCCACTTTGACTATGACCCTGTCCAAATAAGGTCAAATCGGTGAACTCAAGAGGCTTCCATAGCCTTGGCAACTCATGACTAGAGCCTAGGGAGATTACTGACGCCATAATAAGAGTGTACAATTGTTAAATCAACAACAGGAGTCACTGTGCACGTACTCCTCATGTAGGATTTTGTCCTTAATGTGTTGTACTATGTGAAATAACGGTATAAGTAGTACTCAAATAGTTTTTTATACTTTGTGTTTCTGTGTGGGTGCAAACTGATGAAATCTTTACTTAATATACACTAAATCGATCTTCTGTATATAAAGAGAATTGAAAATGGGCAGACGAGTTGACTCAAGGGAGGCCGCGGTGTCGTGGCGGAGGGGGTGCAGCTGAGGCCGGAACCCTGCCCTGGAGCTGGGTGGTTGAGTGGCGGGCGAGGCCGTGTCTCTTGGCGCGGCAGCCCCGGGCTCCGCCGGGGCAGCTTACTAAAAAGTACAGCTCATGCTCAACAATATTTCTAGATGACAGCACAGTCAGTTCTAATCTTACAACCACAATAAAATGTGTGACCTTAGCAATATATTACCACATAAAGAACAGAGATGCAAATAGATCCCTGGATATTTTTGATGAGAGATCACATCCACTCACACGAGAAAAGGTTCCAGAGGAGTACTTTAAGCATGATCCTGAACACAAATTTATTTACAGATTTGTCCGTACGCTTTTCAGTGCTGCACAGCTTACAGCTGAATGTGCAATAGTCACTTTGGTTTACTTAGAAAGAATTTTAACTTATGCTGAGATCGACATTTGTCCCACTAACTGGAAAAGAATTGTCTTGGGAGCCATTCTTCTCGCCTCCAAGGTTTGGGACGATCAGGCTGTGTGGAATTGGACTACTGCCAGATCCTCAAGGACATCACGGTTGAGGACATGAATGAGATGGAACGGCATTTTTTGGAGCTACTTCAGTTTAATATTAATGTTCCTGCCAGTGTTTATGCCAAATACTACTTTGACCTTCGCTCCTTAGCAGATGACAACAATCTGAATTTTCTGTTTGCTCCTCTCAGCAAGGAAAGAGCACAGAACCTAGAGGCCATTTCCAGATTGTGTGAAGACAAATACAAAGACTTGTGTAGAGCTGCTATGAGACGATTTTTCAGCGCTGATAATTTCATTGGCATTCAGCGCTCTAATGCTATCCTCTCTTAAAGGGAGTAATGAGAGGGTTCTAACATCCTCAATCCCTCATCTACAAGGACTGGAGAACTGTCACCTCTCTGGCTCAAAAACCAGCAAAGTTAGTATTTTCACCAAAAACAAAGACATGGTATTCAAGAGACTTGTGGACAATGAGGAGGATTGCACTCCAAAGGAAAGAATGGGACCTTGTTAATGCAACAACACACCCTTCTGTCCTTTTTAATGTAAACAGAGTTTAAAAAAAAACACTTCAGAAAGGGAAAGCTCCCAACCCACACACAGATATTTCTTTACTATGTAGGTCAATAGCTGTGAACTACATGAGATTTTTTTTTAATTAATAGTTAAAATTTTTAGACATTACAGACACTGACCCTATAACTTATCTTTTTCTTATTTTTCTTACCCTCTTCCAGTATTGCTGCATATGCCTTTAGAATCAATGCAGTATTATCCTTGAAACATGGGAATCTTACCAGCTCACAAAGCCACGTAGGAGCAGACTGTAGCATTGTTAGGAATTGAGGGTATTTCCTGCATCATTGAAGCTCCTCATCATCATTGGCAATCAATTTAAACCAAAAAGCTGCTGGATAACACTTGTCATTCCTGTTCTTTGCAAGCACTACGTTCTAGCATTTTAGCACATTTGGGGTCATAAAGAGAAAGTATCAGTTGTTGATGATCTACTTCTGTTGAGGCCATGCTGTATTTCTCATGAACTGTAATGGTGCTTTTCATCTTCTGATAATTTTCCTTATTTATCAAATAACTGTATTAAAAGTTACTTTCCTAATGTCAGCCAACATGGTGGTCCAGGAATAACAAACAGGTAGTAAAATACAAGGTGTCCAGAAAGTTAGTGCAGTTTTAAGCATTTGTGTGTTTGTGGGCCCTCCAGGGCACTGCAACAGAAGTAGACATGTTACAAACTTAGAACATCATGTGAAAGTTTAGTTATATTTCTTTTAAACTTGTTTTTTTTTTTTGTAAATTTGGAATGTTAAGCTTTTAATTTTAATGTTTTATTTCAGTACAATTTTAGATTGTACACATTGACTTCCCCAAATAGAATTAAAGTTTAATATTCCAAATTTGCAAACCTAAGTAAGTCCAAAAGAAATAACTGAGCTTTCTGATAATGTGTTGTATGTAACTCTGTGGCATTTATACTTCTACAGCTATCAAAGCTCACAGCAGCACCAAGAGTTTTGGAATACCTTGTTGTCACCTAGAAGTACCTCCCTTCTTGAAGTAGTTCTTTGCAGAGCTGTACTCTCTCTGCTTGGATCACCTTTCTTTCCTCTAGATCTGGTAAAGGAAGATTATGAAGAGCAGTGTTAATGCACATGTGATCAACAACAAAGAACTGGACACTAAATAGCTGTAGGTGATACAAAACAGTTGTTTAATCCCACATGTTCACCTGGCTGGAAGCGTCCCATTTAAAGTCCTGCTATTTAAGCAGAAACTTATGTAAATCTTAGGAACCTTCCAGGCTTTAAAGGACAAGGAATAGATAATGTTAGGGGATTGGTAGCAATACCACCCTAGATTTGAAATATTGGGGAAAAAAATGCGTGTTCTCAAGTATATGAAATCTGTTTCTCCTATTCTCAAGTATAATCCCAGGAATCTGACCTGTAAACAAAGCATTTCTGGGCCAGGAATATTTTCTCTAAATATAGCAACACTTTACATGATATTGAGTGTTACAGGTTCCATCATTTTTAAAGGACAGACATAAATAATGGTATATAAATATTACAATCTACCACCTCAAAGAAAAAACATCGTTTATGGAGTTCAGAGCTTAGAGATTCAAGTGTTGATTGCAATTTTATTTTGAAAAGAATGCTACAACTCATGTGATTTTTCTTGTGTTTATATTAAAAGAAAAGCTAATAAACTCTATTTTAATTAAAAAAAAGAGAATTGAAAATGAATCTTGATGTGAAATGAATGGGAGAGGGAGCAGGAGATGGGAGGATTGTGGGTGGGAGTGATGTTATGGGGCGGGGGAAGCCATTATAATCCATAAACTGTACTTTGGAAATTTATATTTACTAAATAAAATCTTAAAAAATAAATAGGGTTCTTGCCTAATATTCAAGGGAGAATTCTAAATACCAAAATAAACAAGGCCTTTTAGGCTTTTATTCAGTGGGAGAAATCATAGGAGAGTGAGAACCTTATCTACAGGAGAAAGGGTAAATCTGGGTTCATACCAAGCAACAGGAACCAGCCACATGGAGGAACATCTAGGGCAGGTAGAAGGAAGCCTAGGTCAGGTGGCCTGAAGGCTACACACCACGTCTACAGCAACCCCCTTCCTGGCAACAGGCCAGGGAAAAGAAGAGAAAGGACACACTGTGTTCCAGGCTTTTAACTCACTTGCTAAGGGGAGTGATTAATTGACCTGATTGGCCAGTGGGCACCCAGGTATGGCCAGGTAGAGACAGGAGTTCACACTGGGGTGTGGTGAAGGTATCAGGTAGAGCATGAGGACACACAGGGGTGTGGTGAAGGACTGGTCTCCAAGCTACAATCCTAATCTGTTTTAACCTGTATGCTGCTTACTTCACAAGGTCCATGTAGTTCATATATACAGATTTAGGAACATAGTGGCATTTCCCCTCCTTCCCTCCCTCCCACCACCATTCCAACGTTACTTCCTCCTCTCTCTCTCACATTCCCACTCTTAATTTTTGCAAAGATCTCTTTTCAGTTTTATAATTTACCCTACGCTAAGTAAAATATTTTGACAAATGGTATAAAAAATCAAGAAAAAAATACATAGTTTCACAACAGAAGAGACAAGTATTGTAGACGATCACCAAATCCCAAATTGTCTGTTTCTCTCCAACATATTACATTTCAGTTACTCAGTAATTACCTCAGATCAGGGAAAACATGATATCATTCCTTTTACAACAGGCTCATTTCACTAAGTATGATTGCTAGTCACTTCCATTCTGTTGTAAAAGACTGGAATTACATTTCTTTTATAGCTGAGTAGTACTCCATGGTGTATATATACCATGATTTCTTTATCCAGCCAAGTCTCGGTGGACATCTGGGTTGATTCCGTATCTTCTCTATTGTCAATTGTGGTGCAATGAACATGGGAGTCCAAATAACTGTTTCATACGCTGATTTCTTTTGGTTTGGGTAAAGTCACGGGAGTGGGATAGCTGGATCTTAATATTGTCTTCCACAGTGGCTGCACCAGTTTAAATTGGCACCCATCATGGACCAGGGTACCTTTTTCCCAACATCTTCAACAGCACTTATTGTTTATTGATTTCTGTTTGTGAGTCATTTTAATTGGAGTGAAGTGAAGCCTCTTTCTGGTTTTGATTTGCATTCCTTGATAGTAGTGATCCTGAGCATTTTCTCAAATGTTACTTGGCCATTTGAGCTTCTCTCTTGAAAAATGCCTGCTCAAGTCCTTTGTCCATTACTTAACTGGATTGCTTGCTTTGTGGTGTTGAATTTCTTCAGCTCTTTATAAATTCTATAAGCTAACCCTTTATCAGTTGCATAGTTTGGAAAATTTTCTCCCATTCTGTCACTTGTCTCTTCACTTTGCTGAGTGTTAATTTTGTGTTGCGGAAGCTTCTCAGGTTGATGTAATACCATTTGCCAATTTTGGCTTTGATTTGCATACAGTGCATAACAATCTGATTTGCAGATTTATACCAAGTCGCAACTGATACACGGAGGCATTTTTTTTCTTTTTTTTGTTTTGCTTTTTTATTATCTAAAAGTTTAGCACACATATATAAGGGAGAAAATGGGATAATAACAGAAATTTTTACCTAAACAAAGAGATTTGAATCCTAAAAACAACAACAACAACAACAAAAACCTTACAAAAGCCATCAGTAGATGGCAACATAGACACAGGTATACAAGCTGCAAAACATGTCTCCATACTAAAGGCTACTAAGCTTCAGGGCCAACCCTCTCCTCAGGGAGAAAAAGTATATTTCTGCATCAATTTTGGTAATCAACAACATTTGCAGCACCTTTGCCACCATCAGCCTCATTAGTATCCCATAGGTTTCTGCATATTCTTTGCAAATATGAAATGGGTCTAAAGTACATATTTCTGGCAGATTGAGATAGCTCATATGTAGATAGATAGACAGATAGAATGAAAAAAACAATACATATCAGTGAAATCAGTGGGCTTGATTTTTTGTGATAAGCTTTTAAGGAGACTTAACTTTTGTTTAAGGTATATGAACTTCATGCATTTCTTAAATACAAATTTAGGAACACAGTGATTATTCACACTCTGCCCACCATTCCACCCTTCTTCCTCTTCCCTCTCCCTTTCCCATTATTTTTTACTAATGTCTATTTTCAGTTAACATTTAATATATAAGAATCACCGTACAGTAAGGAAAGTGTAAAACAAATAGTATGAAACAAAAAAAAAGTCTGTTCCTCAACAGTCGAGACCAGTGTCATCACATTGCAAAGTGCCAACTTCACTTATTTATTTTTTGGTAGTCTACTAATTACCACACATCAACGAGAACATACAGAATTTGTCATTTTGGTACTGGCCTAATTTGACTAAGTATAATGGTTTCAAGTTGCATCTATTTTGCTGTAAATGATAGGGTTTTATTTTGTTCTTTACCACTGTGGAGTGTTTCCTGATGTATATGTCTCATAATTTGTTTATATACTCTTCAGTTGATGGACATTTGGGTTGATTCCATACCTTAGCCATTGTGAACTGAGCTGCAATAAACATAGGGATATGTTTAATTCATATGCTGATTTCATTATTCTTGGATAAACTCCCAGGAGCGGCATGGTTGAGTCATATTGTAGATATAAACTCAGATTTCTGAGGTATCTCCATATTGTGTTCCACAGTGGCTGTGCCATTTACATCCCCACCAACCATTGGATTAGGGTGCCTTTTCCCCCACAGCCTCACCAGCATTTGTTGTTTGTTGATTTCTGTATGAGAGCAACATGAACTGGGATGAGGCAATGTGGTTTTGATTTGCATTTACTTGTTGTCTAGTGATCCTGACCAATTTTTGATGTGTCTCTTGGGCATTTGGATTTCTTCTTTTTTGAAAAATGTCTGTTCAGGCCATATTCCCATTTCTTAATTGAGTTTTTTGTTTTGTTCTTGAGTTTCTTGTTCTCTTTAAAGATTTGGGATTTTAATCTTTTATCAGTTCATAGCTTGCAAATAATTTTCCCCATTCTGTCAGTTGCATCTTCACTTTGCTGATGTATCTACTGCAGTGTAGAAGCTTCTCAAATGATGTAACCCCATTTGTCAGTTCTGGCTTTGATTGCTTGTTCCTTGGAGTCTTTTCCAAGAACTCTTTGCCGATGCCAATGTCTTGCATGTTTCCCCATTTTTTTCTAGTTATTTGATGGTATCAGGTCATAGATTTAGCCTTTTGACCTAATTTGAGTGGATTTTGGTGTAAGATGTAAGGTGTAGGGGGTGGAGCTAAGATGGCGGATAGTGAGGACGTGCACGGATAGTCTGGAAAAATTTAGTTTAATAAAAGTGGAATTACTGCAGCCTCAAGAAAAGACTCAAGAAAAAAACTGCAGAGGAAACAGCTCCAGAAGTAGTGGATGTGACACAGAGGACCTACAGGGAGCCCACCGCGTGGAAGCCCAGCTGCGGGAGCTGAGCCGCAGAATTTCACCGGTGGGGGAATGGGAGGTAAGACAAAAACCTTAGAAACCCGAGATATTGGTGGGGAAAGCCAGAGGCCTGAGGCCCCACTGGGCAAAGATCACCAGGCTGACTGGAGGAGAGAGAAAAAAAAAAGCCACGAATAGATCAGGGGAACCAGCACGGACACTAGCCTCTCTCTCCACTCACTTAACAAAGCTAAGCAAAACAAAGAGCAGGAAGCCCAGCCGTGGGAGAAGAGACGCAGAATCTTGCCAGCGCGGGAACGGTAGGGAGGTAAGACAAAGACAGCAGAAACCCGAGACATTGTGGGGGGAAAGCAGAAGACTCTATTCACTCACAGAGCAAAACAAAGATCGGGAGCCATTTTACATATCTAAAGCGCAGGAACAAACTCAGTAACTTCGGAATTTGGTAAAACTTGAGAACACATTGAGGGCTGCATAAACTCTTTGTGTGGTCCCAGGGGTAGATCAAACGAATACTCACAGAGGCCAGATTTCAACTACCCTCAATTTCACTAAGCCATTCGGGATTACTTCCAAACTGAGTCAAAAGAGAGAGGGAGAGAGAGAGAGAGAGAGAGAGAGAGAGAGAGAGAGAGAGTGAGAGAGAGAGAGAGAGATATCCAGCAAGGAGCAAGGGAGTGAACAATTAGGGTGAGTCGCTTTTTGCACAGCCTTAAACCTGAAGAATCAAGAATAGCTCCGTGGCCACACCCATCACAGCCCCTAAGGATCCATCAAAGCAGACAGCCAACTTAGAGGCATAGTATAATGAGAAAAAAACACCACAGCGAAAAAAAACCAACAAAAAAACATAAATTATCTCCAACATGCCAAACAACAAACGTAGAAGCCGAGGTAACAAGAGCAAGGAAGACACTATGATGCCTCCAAATGAACAAGACACCCTAATCCAAGATTATGAAGATGAACAGATAGAGGAAATGCAAGAAGCACATCTCAAAAATTGATAAGAACATTAAGAAGTCTCAAACACAAATTCTTGAACTACTGAAATCCTTAATGGACAAGATAGAATATCTGTCATGCGAAAATGAAATATTAAGGAGGAATCAAAATGAAATGAAACAACTAGTAGAACAGGAAACAGTGATAGTGACAAAAAACCACAATGAAATGATGAATTCAATAGAGCAAATGACAAACACATTAGAGAGCCTTAAAAACAAAACGGGTGAAGCAGAAGAGAGAATATCAGACTTAGAAGACAGAGAGCAGGAAAGGAAACAGTCAAATCAAAGAAAAGAAGAAGAAATCAGAAACCTAAAAAATACTGTCAGGAATCTACAGGATACTATTAAGAAACCCAACATTCAGGATCTAGGAGTTCCTGAAGGCATGGAGAGGGAGAAAATATTAGAAGGACTTTTTAGTGAGATACTAGCAGAAAATTTCCCAGGTTTGGAGAAGGACAGAGACATCCAAGTACAGGAAGCTCATAGAACCCCTAATAAACATGACCAAAAGAGATCCTCACCACGACATGTTGTAATCAAACTCACCACAGTGAAACACAAAGAAAAGATCCTAAAATGTGCAAGAGAGAAACGTCAGATTACTCTCAGAGGATCTCCAATTAGACTCACAGCTGACTTCTCATCAGAAACCCTACAAGCTATGAGAGAATGGCGAGATATAGCACAGATACTAAGAGAGAAAAACTGCCAACCCAGAATATTATATCCTGCAAAGCTCTCATTTGTGAATGAAAGTGAAATAAAGACCTTTCACAGCAAACAGAAATTGAAAGAATTTGTCCCCACTCGTCCAGCCATGCAAAAAAAATGCTTAAAGATGTGTTACATACAGAAACACAGAAACACGGTCACCAATATGAAAGAAGGTAAAGGAAGGAAACCTCACAGCTAAAGATCACAGGAGTCTCAAACCATATATTAGAAAATATCTTTGGCAAATGGCAGGGCAAAGTTACTCCTTCTCAATAGTCACATTGAATGTTAATGGCTTGAACTGTCCAGTTAAAAGACATCGATTGGCTGATTGGGTTGAAGAACAAAACCCATGTTTTTGCTGCTTACAAGAAACACATCTTTCCAACAATGATGCATACAGGCTGAAAGTGAAAGGCTGGAAAAAGACATACCATGCCAACAGAAATGAAAAAAGAGCGGTCGTAGCCATCTTAATATCGGACAACATAAACTTTACCACAAAAACTGTTAGGAGAGACAAAGAGGGGCACTATATAATGATTAAGGGATCCATTCAACAGGAAGATATAATGATTATCCATGTATATGCACCTAATTACAGGGCACCAGTTTATTTAAAAGACTTGTTAAGGAACTTAAAGGGAGACTTAGACCCCAAAACAATAGTACTGGGGGACTTTAATACTCCACTCTCAGAGATAGACAGATCAACAGGACAGAAGATCAACAAGGAGACAGTAGATTTAAATGACACTATAGCCCAAATGGATCTAACAGACATCTACAGAACATTTCATCCTACATCTAAGGACTTCACATTCTTCTCAGCAGTACATGGAACCTTCTCTAGGATTGACCACATACTAGGCCATAAAGCAAGTCTCAGCAAATTCAAAAATATTGGAAACACACCATGCAGCTTCTCAGACCACAAAGGAATGAAATTGGAAATTAGCAACTCAGGAATCCCTAGAGCACGTGCAAACACATGGAGATTGAATAACATGCTCCTGAATGAACAATGGGTCATAGAAGAAATTAAAAGAGAAATCAAAAATTTTCTGGGAGTAAATGAGGATAACACCACATCATACCAAAACATATGGGATACAACAAAAGCAGTGTTAATAGGAACGTTTATATCAATAGGTGCCTACATCAAGAAATTGGAAAGGCACCAATAGATGAGCTTTCAAGTCATCTCAAGAATCTAGAAAATCTGCAGCAAACCAAACCCAAACCCAGAGGGAGAAGAGAAATAATTAAAATCAAAGAAGAAATCAACAGGATTGAATGCAAATAAACATTACAAAAAATCAGCCAAATGAGGAGCTGGCTTTTGAAAAAATAAACAAAATTGACACCCCCATTGGTCCAACTAACTAAAAAAAGAAGAGAAAAGACGCAAATCAATAGGACCAGAGATGAAAAGGGAAACGTAACAACAGACACCACAGAAATAAAAAGAATCATCAGAAATTACTGCAAGGACCTGTATGCCAGCAAACAGGGAAATCTATCAGAAATGGACAGATTCCTGGACACATACAACCTCCCTAAATTGAGCCAGGAAGACATAGAAAACCTAAACAGACCCATAACTGACACAGAAATTGAAACAGTAATAAAGGCCCTCCCAACAAAGAAAAGCCCAGGACCAGATGGATTCACTGCTGAGTTCTACCAGACATTTAGAGAAGAACTAACTCCAATTCTTCTCAAACCATTCAAAACAATCGAAAAAGAGGGAATCCTCCCAAATTCTTTCTATGAAACCAGCATCACCTTAATTCCTAAGCTGGAAAAAGATGCAGCATTGAAAGAATTACAGACCAATATCCCTGATGAACATAGATGCAAATATACTCAATAAAATTCTGGCCAATAGAATGCAACAACACATCAAGAAATATCATCCACCCAGACCAAGTGGGATTTATCCTTGGTATGCAGGGATGGTTCAAAGTTTGCAAAACAATAAATGTAATACACTACATTAACAGACTGCAGAAGAAAAACCATATGATTCTCTCAATAGACGCAGAGAAAGCATTTGATAAAATACAACACGCTTTCATGATGAAAACTCTAAACAAACTGGGTATGGAAGGAACATTCCTCAATACAATCAAAGCAATATATGAAAAGCCCACGGCCAACATCCTATTGAATGGGGGAAAAGTTGGAAGCATTTCCGCTGAAATCTGGTACCAGACAGGGATGCCCACTCTCACCACTGCTCTTTAATATAGTTCTGGAAGTTCTAGCCAGAGCTATTAGGCAAGAAAAAAAATTAAAGGGATGCACATTGGGAAGGAAGAACTCAAACTATCCCTCTTTGCAGATGATATGATTCTTTATTTAGGAGACTCAAAAAACTCTACTAAGAGACTACTGACACTCCTCGAAGAGTTTGGCAAAGTAGCAGGATATAAAATCAATGCACAAAAATCAACAGCCTTTGTATACACAGGCAATGCCACGGCTGAGGAAGAACTTCTAAGATGAATCCCATTCACAATAGCTACAAAAACAATCAAATACCTTGGAATAAACTTAACCAAGGATGTTAAAGATCTCTATGATGAAAATTACAAAACATTACAGAAAGAAATAGAAGAGGATACCAAAAAATGGAGGAATCTTCCATGCTCATGGATTGGAAGAATCAATATCATCAAAATGTCTATTCTCCCAAAAGCAATTTATACATTCAATGAAATACCAATCATGATACCGAAGACATTCTTCTCAGATGTGGAAAAAATGATGCTGAAATTCATATAGAGACACAGAAGACCTCGAATAGCCAATACAATCCTGTACAACAAAAACAAAGCCGGAGGCATCACAATACCAGATTTCAGGACATACTACAGGGCAGTTGTTATCAAAACAGCATAGTAGTGGTACCGAAACACATGATTAGGCCAATGGAACAGAATAGAAACACCAGAAATCAATTCTAACATCTACAGCCAACTTATATTTGATCAAAGATCCAAAACTAATCTCTGGAATAAGGACAGCCTATTCAATAAATGGTGCTGGGAAAATTGGATTTCCACGTGCAGAAGCTTGAAGCAAGACCCCTGCCTTTCACCTTACACAAAAATTCACTCAACATAGATTAAAGACTTAAATCTACGACCTGAAACCATCAAATTATTAGAGAGCATTGAAGAAACCCTGCAAGATATAGGTACAGGCAAAGACTTCTTGGAAAAGACCCAGC
Source organism: Lepus europaeus (assembly GCF_033115175.1). Classification (NCBI taxonomy): domain Eukaryota; kingdom Metazoa; phylum Chordata; class Mammalia; order Lagomorpha; family Leporidae; genus Lepus; species Lepus europaeus. The sequence continues at coordinate 2,796,656 of NC_084851.1, read as the reverse complement.
AGGCTCAGGCAGTCAAAGCCAAAATTAACTATTGGGATTGCATCAAATTGAGAAGTTTCTGTACTTCAAAATAAACAGTCAGGAAAATGAAGAGGCAACCGATAGAATGGGAAAAAATATTTGCAAACTATACTACAGATAAAGGGTTGATAACCAGAATCTACAAAGAAATCAAGAAAATCCACAACACAGAACAAACAACCCACTTAAGAGATGGTCCAAGGACCTCAATAGACATTTTTCAAAAGAGGAAATCCAAATGGCCAACAGACACATGAAAAAATGTTCAAGATCACTAGCAATCAGAGAAATGCAAATCAAAACCACAATGAGGTTTCACCTCACCCCGGTGAGAATGGCTCACATTCAGAAATCTACCAACAACAGATGCTGGAAAGGATGTGGGGAAAAAGGGACACTAACCCACTGTTGGTGGGTATGTAAATTGGTTCAGCCACTATGGAAGTCTGTCTGGAGATTCCTCAGAAACCTGAACATAACCCTACCATACAACCCAGCCATCCCACTCCTTGGAATTTATCCAAAGGAAATTAATTTGGCAAATAAAAAAGCCATCTGCTCATTTATGTTTATTGCAGCTCAATTCACAATAGCTAAGACCTGGAACCAACCCAAATGCCCATCAACAGTAGACTGGATAAAAAAATTATGGTACATGTACTCCATAGAATACTATACAGCAGTAAGAAACAATGAAACCTGGTCATTTGCAACAAGATGGAGGAATCTGGAAAACATAATGCTGAGTAAATTAAGCCAGTCCCAAAGAGATAAATTTCATTTGTTTTGCCTCATCGGCGACAACTGAGCACCAAAGGGGAAACCTGTTGAAGTGAAATGGACACTATAAGAAACAATGACCTGATCAGCACTTGTCCTGACTCTAGTTATACAATGTAATACTTTATCCTTTTTAGTACTTGTTGTTGTTGTTGTGTTGTTCTAGTACTAGTGGTTGAACTCTGTAATTAACACACAATTATTCTTAGGTGTTTAAGTTGTAACTGAAAAGTGATCCCTGTTAAATTTCAGAGTGGAAAAAGAGAGGGAGGAGATGTACAATTTGGGACATGCTCAATCAGACTTGCCCCAAATGGTGGAGTTATAAATGTGCCAGGGGATTCCAATACAATCCCATCAAGGTGGCATGTACCAATGACATCTCCCTAGTCCAAGTGATTAATTTCAGTTCACAACCGATGGCTCTGATAGGTCGAAAAATCAAAGGGATCACACAAATAAGACAAGTGTCTGCTAATACTAACTGATAGAATCAAAAAGGGAGAGAAGGATCCAACATGGGAAATGGGATACACAGCAGACTCATAAAATGGCAGACATCCTAAACAACACTCTGGCCTCAGAATCAGCCCTTAAGGCTTTCGGATCTGGCCGAAGAGCCCATGAGAGTATTGTAGGAATGGAAAGCCAAGACACCATGGAAAAGAAAAAGAAGAAGAAGTTCTAAATGAAAAATCTTTCTGAGTGAGATCCCAGTGGAAGGAACGGGCCATCAAAGAAGGAGGTACCTTTCTCTGAAGGGAGGAGAGAACTTCCACTTTGACTATGACACTATCGGAATAAGATCAAAGTCAGCGAACTCTAAAGGCTTCCATAGCCTAGACAACTCATGACTAGAGCCTAGGGAGATTACTGACGCCATGAACAGGAGTGTCAAATAGTTAAGTCAGCAACAGAAGTCACTTGTACTTACATCCCATGTGGGATCTGTCCTTAATGTGTTATCTAATGTGCAGTGATGCTATAACTAGTTCTGAAACAGTATTTTTACACTTCGTGTTTCTGGGTGGGTACAAACTGATGTGATCTTTACTAATTATATACTGAATCGATCTTCTGTATATAAAGATAATTGGAAATGAAAAAAAAAAACCTGGTGCTAAATTGGAAATGGCATAGAAAATTAATTAATTTAAAAAAATATTATGTAGGATCTCTGTCTTTAATGTACTGTACACTCTTATTTAATGCTATAACTAGTACTCCAACAGTATTTTTTTTTTCACTTTGTGTTGCTATATGGGGGCAAACTGTTGAAATCTTTACCTAATATATACTAAATTGATCTTTTGTATATAAAGAGAATTGAAAATGAATCATGATGTGATAGGAAGGGGAGAGGGAGCGGGAAAGGGGAGGGTTGTGGGTGGGAGGGAAATTTTGGGAGGGGGAAGCCATTGTAACCCATAAGCTGTACTTTGGAAATTTATATTCATTAAATAAAAGTTTAAAAAAAACACATAAAAGTCAATAGCCTTTATATACAGATAATGCAAGGCTGCAAATGAATTTCTAAGTTCATCCCATTCACAAAGCTACAAAAATATAATACAATAAAATAAATTTAACTAAGAACATTAAAAACGTCTGTGTTGGAATTTAAAAATCATTAAAGGAAGAAATAGAAGATATTAAAAATTGGAAAAATCTTCCATGTTCATGGTTGGAAGAATAAACATATTCAAAATGTCTATATTACTGAAAGTGTTGTATAGATCATTACAAACAATCAAAATAATAGTAACTTTCTTCTTAAATCTAGAAAAAATGATGCTAAAATTCAAATAGAAACACAAGAGATCTGGAAAAGTGAAGAATTCTGAAACAACAAAACAAGCAGGAGGCATCACAATGCCAGATTTCATGACATGCTACAGAGCATTTATAATACAGTCAACATGGTACTGACACAAAAACTGATGTGTAGACCAATGGAACAAAATAAAAACTCCAGAAAACAATACACATTTACAACCAACTTATTTCTGACAAATGAGCTAAAATCAACATCTGGGTCAAGGACAGTTTTCAACAAACGGTGCTAGGAAAACTGCATCTCTGCATGCAGTAGTATAAAACAAGATCCCTACCATATACCTTATACAAAAATCCACTCAAAATAGATAAAAGACGTAAATTTTCAAACAAAAAACCTTTGAGAAACCTCACAAAACACTAGCATAGGAAAAGACTGCTTGGAAAAGACCTCAGACATCCAGGCAATCAAAGCCAAAACTTAAAAATGGGATTACATCAAATTGAGAAGCTTTGACACCACAATAGAAATGATCAGCAATGGGAAGAGGTAATCAAAAAATGGGACAAAATATTTGCAAACTATTGAACTGGTAAAGGGTTAATATCAAGAATCAATAAAGGGAACAAGAAATTCAACAACAACAAAACAAACAATTCATTTAAGAAATGGCCAAAGGACTTGAACAGACATGTTTCAAGTGAGGAAATTGAAATGGCCAACAGACCCTTTGGGAAATTCTCAGGATCACTAAGCATCAGGGAAATTAAAATTAAAACCACAATGAGATTTCACTTCACGCCAGTTAGAATGGTTCTTATACAGAAATCAACATGAAACAAATGCTACCAAAGATGTGGGGGAAAAGGTACTGTAATCCACTGTTGGTGGGAATGTAAACTGGTATAGCCATTGTTGGAGAAAGAATGGATATATATATATATCAAAAAATCTGAATGGAGACTTAATGTATGACCCAGCCATCCCACTTCTGGGGATTTACCCAAACCAAATGAAGTCAGCATATGAAAGAATTATCTGTACACTTAAGTTTATTGTATTTCAATTCACAACAGCTGTGATATGGAATCAACCCAGATGTTCATCAGGCAGAAACATGATAAAGAAATTACAGTATATATACACTATGGGACACCACATCAGTAAAAAAAAAAAATAGTGACACCCTGTCTTTTGCAACAAAATGGATGCAATTTGAAACCATTATACTTAGTGAAATAAGTCAGTCCCAATTAGACATATAACATTTTCTCTCTGATCTGTGGTAACTAATAGAGTATCTAAAAGGTAACCTATAGGAGTGAATTGACACTTTGAGATGCCATGATTTTGAGTAGCTCTTGTATCGACTTGAGGAACATTGTTTTTGTTTGCTTTTTTCCTTCATTAATTGAAAATAGATGTTTATAAAAAATTAGAATGGGAACAGAAAAGGGAATAGGAAGAAGGGTTGGGGTAAGAACAGGAGGGAGGCTAAGGTAGGAATAATCATTCTAATCCTAAATTCATATGTATGAAATACGAGAAGTTTGTTTTAAGTAAATTTTTTTAAAAATACCACTTTTCACTTTGGTCTTAATTGCAAATGTCGTGATCCTATTTTCTAAATCAGTCATATTCTGAGATATGCAGTTAGAACTTATATATATATATATATATATATATATATATATATATATATATATACATATATATATGTATGTATACTTATATACTTATATATATATATATATGGGGGCGGAGCCAAGATGGCGGATAGTGAGGATGTGTGCCTTAGTTTGGGAAAATAAACTTTCATAAAAGTGGAATTACTGTAGCCTCAGGAAAAGACTCAAGAAAAAAACTGCAGAGGAATCGCTTCCGGACCTTGTGGAGGAGACACAGAGGACTTACAGGGAACCCACCGCGTGGAAAACCAACCGAGACAAGCCGAGTGGCGAGCCAGAGCCACAGAATCTCGCCAGTGCGGGAACGGAGGAGGGTAAGAAAGACAAAGACCTGAGAAGTCCGAGACATTGGGGGGAGGGGGAACAGAGGCCTCTCCCTTCACTCACCAAGCAAAACAAAGAGCACCGCGATTTTACATATGTAAAGCTCAGCCAAACTCAGTATCTTTAGCGAGACTGGAGAACACATTGAGGGCTGCATAACCTCTGTGTATGGTCCCAGGGGTAGATCAAACGAATACTCACAGAGGCTAGATTTCAACTACCCTCAACTCCACTCCCAACTGAGTCAAAAAAAAAGAGAGAGAGAGAGAGAGAGAGAGAGAGAGAGCGTCCCAGCAAGGAGCAAATAATCTGGGAGAGTCCTCTTTACACAGCCTTAAACCTCAAGAAACAAGCATAGCTCTCTGGCCACACCCATCACAGCCCCTAAGGCTCCAACAAAACAGACAGCTCACTTAGAGGCATAGTATAACGAGAGAAAAAAAAACAAAAACAAAAACACCACAAATTATCTCTAACTTGCCAAGCGGGAACGGAGGAGGGTAAGAAAGACAAAGACCTGAGAAGTCGGAGACATTGCGGGGAGGGGGAACAGAGGCCTCTCCCTTCACCCACCAAGCAAAACAAAGAGCACTGCAATTTTACATACGTAAAGCTCAGCCAAACTCAGCATCTTTAGCGAAACTGGAGAACACATTGAGGGCTGCATAACCTCTGTGTATGGTCCCAGGGGTAGATCAAACGAATACTCACAGAGGCTAGATTTCAACTACCCTCAACTCCACTCCCAACTGAGTCAAAAAAAAAAAAGAGAGAGAGAGAGAGAGAGCGTCCCAGCAAGGAGCAAATAATCTGGGAGAGTCGCTCTTTACACAGCCTTAAACCTCCAGAAACAAGCATAGCTCTCTGGCCACACCCATCACAGCCCCTAAGGCTCCAACAAAACAGACAGCTCACTTAGAGGCATAGTATAACGAGAGAAAAAAAAAACAAAAACAAAAACACCACAAATTATCTCTAACATGCCAAGCAAGAAACATAGAAGCGGAGGTACCAAGAACAAGGAAGGCACTATGACGCCCCCAAGTGAACAAGACACGCCAATGCAAGATTATGAAGATGAAGAGATAGAGCAAATGCAAGAAGCAGATTTCAAAAAATTCATAAGAACATTAAGAAGTTCTCAAAAACAAATTCTTGAACTACAGAAATCCTTAATGGACAAGATAGAAAATATCTCCCGTGAAAATGAAATATTAAGGAGGAATCAAAATGAAATGAAACAACTAGTGGAACAGGAAACTGCGATAATGAAAAAAAAACCTCAATGAAATGAAGAACTCAATAGATCAAATGGCAAACACATTAGAGAGCCTTAAAAACAGAATGGATGAAGCAGAAGAGAGAATATCGGAACTAGAAGATAGAGAACAGGAAAGGAAACAGTCAAATCAAAGAAAAGAAGAAGAAATCAGAAATCTAAAAAATACTGTCAGGAATCTACAGGATACTATTAAAAAACCCAACATTCGGGTTCTAGGAGTTCCTGAAGGCATGGAAAGGGAGAAAGGATTAGAAGGCATTTTCAGTGAGATACTAGCAGAAAATTTCCCAAGTGTGGAGAAGGACAGAGACATCCTAGTACAGGAAGCTCAGAGAACCCCTAATAAACATGATCAAAAGAGATCCTCACCACGACACGTCGTAATCAAACTCACCACAGTGAAACACAAAGAAAAGATCCTAAAATGTGCAAGAGAGAAACGCCAGATTACTCTCAGAGGATCTCCAATTAGACTCACAGCTGATTTCTCATCAGAAACCCTACAAGCCAGGAGAGAATGGCGAGATATAGCCCAGGTACTAAGAGAGAAAAACTGCCAGCCCAGAATATTATATCCTGCAAAGCTCTCATTTGTGAATGAAGGTGAAATTAAGACCTTTCACAGCAAACAGAAATTGAAAGAATTTGTCCCCACTCGTCCAGCCCTGCAAACGATGCTTAAAGATGTGTTACATACAGAAACACAGAAACACGGTCACCAATATGAAAGAAGATAAAGGAAGGAAACCTCACAGCAAAAGATCTCATGAATCTCAAACCAGATATTAGAAAATATCTTTGGCAAATGGCAGGGCAAAGTTACTCCTTCTCAATAGTCACATTGAATGTTAATGGCTTGAACTGTCCAGTTAAAAGACACCGATTGGCTGATTGGATTAAGGAACAAAACCCATCCTTTTGCTGCTTACAAGAAACCCATCTATCCAACAATGATCCATACAAGCTGAGAGTGAAAGGCTGGAAAAAGACATACCACGCCAACAGAAATGAAAAGAGAGCGGGCGTAGCCATCTTAATATCGGACAACATAAACTTTACCACAAAAACTGTTAGGAGAGACAAAGAGGGGCACTATATAATGATTAAGGGATCCATTCAACAGGAAGATATAACGATTATCAACGTATATGCACCTAATTACAGGGCACCAGCTTATTTAAAAGACTTGTTAAGGGACTTAAAGGGAGACTTAGACCCCAATACAATAGTACTGGGGGACTTCAATACTCCACTCTCAGAGATAGACAGATCAACAGGACAGAAGATCAACAAGGAGACAGTAGATTTAAATGACACTATAGCCCAAATGGATCTAACAGACATCTACAGAACATTTCATCCTACATCTAAGGACTTCACATTCTTCTCAGCAGTACATGGAACCCTCTCTAGGATTGACCACATACTAGGCCATAAAGCAAGTCTCAGCAAATTCAAAAGAATTAGAATCATACCATGCAGCTTCTCAGACCACAAAGGAATGAAATTGGAAATTGGCAACTCAGGAATCCCTAGAGCACGTGTAAACACATGGAGATTGAACAACATGCTGCTGAATGAACAACGGGTCATAGAAGAAATTAAAAGAGAAATCAAAAATTTTCTGGAAGTAAATGAGGATAACAGCACAACATACCAAAACCTATGGGATACAACAAAAGCAGTGTTAAGAGGAAAGTTTATATCAATAGGTGCCTACATCAAGAAATTGGAAAGGCACCAAATAGATGAGCTTTCAAGTCATCTCAAGGATCTAGATAATCTGCAGCAAACCAAACCCAAACCCAGTAGGAGAAGAGAAATAATTAAAATCAGAGAAGAAATCAACAGGATTGAATCCAAAAAAACATTACAAAAAATCAGCCAAACGAGGAGCTGGTTTTTTGAAAAAATAAACAAAATTGACACTCCATTGGCCCAACTAATTAAAAAAAGAAGAGAAAAGACCCAAATCAATAGGATCAGAGATGAAATGGGAAACGTAACAACAGACGCCACAGAAATAAAAAGAATCATCAGAAATTACTACAAGGACTTGTATGCCAGCAAACAGGGAAATCTATCAGAAATGGACAGATTCTTGGACACATACAACCTCCCTAAATTGAGCCAGGAAGACATAGAAAACCTAAACAGACCAATAACTGACACAGAAATTGAAACAGTAATAAAGGCCCTCCCAACAAAGAAAAGCCCAGGACCAGATGGATTCACTGCTGAGTTCTACCAGACATTTAGAGAAGAACTAACTCCAATCCTTCTCAAACTATTCAGAGCAATCGAAAAAGAGGGAATCCTCCCAAATTCTTTCTATGAAGCCACCATCACCTTAATTCCTAAGCCAGAAAGAGACGCATCATTGAAAGAGAATTACAGACCAATATCCCTGATGAACATAGATGCAAAAATACTCAATAAAATTCTGGCCAATAGAATGCAACAACACATCAGAAAGATCATCCACCCAGACCAAGTGGGATTCATCCCTGGTATGCAGGGATGGTTCAACATTCGCAAAACAATCAACGTAATACACTACATTAACAGACTGCAGAAGAAAAACCATATGATTCTCTCAATAGACGCAGAGAAAGCATTTGATAAAATACAACACCCTTTCATGATGAAAACTCTAAGCAAACTGGGTATGGAAGGAACATTCCTTAATACAATCAAAGCAATATATGAAAAACCCACGGCCAACATCCTATTGAATGGGGAAAAGCTGGAAGCATTTCCACTGAAATCTGGTACCAGACAGGGATGCCCTCTCTCACCACTGCTATTCAATATAGTTCTGGAAGTTTTGGCCAGAGCTATTAGGCAAGAAAAAGAAATTAAAGGGATACAAATCGGGAAGGACGAACTCAAACTATCCCTCTTTGCAGATGATATGATTCTTTATTTAGGGGACCAAAAGAACTCTACTAAGAGACTGCTGGAACTCATCGAAGAGTTTGGCAAAGTAGCAGGATATAAAATCAATCCACAAAAATCAACAGCCTTTGTATACACAGGCAATGCCACGGCTGAGGAAGAACTTCTAAAATCAATCCCATTCACAATAGCTACAAAAACAATCAAATACCTTGGAATAAACTTAACCAAAGACGTTAAAGATCTCTACGATGAAAACTACAAAACCTTACAGAAAGAAATAGAAGAGGATACCAAAAAATGGAGAAATCTTCCATGCTCATGGATTGGAAGAATCAATATCAACAAAATGTCTATTCTCCCAAAAGCAATTTATACATTCAATGCAATACCCATCAAGATCCCGAAGACCTTCTTCTCAGATCTGGAGAAAATGATGCTGAAATTCATATGGAGACACAGAAGACCTCGAATAGCCAATACAATCCTGTACAACAAAAAGAAAGCCGGAGGAATCACAATACCTGATTTTAGGACATACTACAGGGCAGTTGTTATCAAAACAGCATGGTACTGGTACAGAAACAGATGGATAGACCAATGGAACAGAATAGAAACACCAGAAATCAATCCAAACATCTACAGCCAACTTATATTTGACCAAAGATCCAAATCTAATCCCTGGAATAAGGACAGTCTATTCAATAAATGGTGCTGGGAAAATTGGATTTCCACGTGCAGAAGCTTGAAGCAAGACCCATACCTATCACCTTACACAAAAATTCACTCAACATGGATTAAAGACTTAAATCTACAATCCGAAACCATCAAATTATTAGAGAGCATTGGAGAAACCCTGCAAGATATAGGCACAGGCAAAGACTTCCTGGAAAATACTCCAACAGCACAGGCAGTCAAAACCAAAATTAACATTTGGGATTGCATCAAATTGAGAAGTTTCTGTACTTCAAAAGAAACAGTCAGGAAAGTGAAGAGGCAACCAACAGAATGGGAAAAAATATTCACAAACTATACTACAGATAAAGGATTGATAACCAGAATCTACAAAGAAATCAAGAAAATCCACAACAAGAAAACAAACAACCCACTTAAGAGATGGGCCAAGGACCTCAAGAGACATTTTTCGAAAGAGGAAATCCAAATGGCCAACAGACACATGCAAAAATGTTCAAGATCACTAGCAATCAGAGAAATGCAAATCAAAACCACAATGAGGTTCCATCTCACCCCGGTGAGAATAGCTCACATTCAGAAATCTACCAACAACAGATGCTGGAGAGGATGTGGGGAAAAAGGGACACTAACCCACTGTTGGTGGGAATGCAAACTGGTTAAGCCACTATGGAAGTCTGTCTGGAGATTCCTCAGAAACCTGAACATAACCCTACCATACAACCCAGCCATCCCACTCCTTGGAATTTACCCAAAGGAATTTAATTTGACAAATAAAAAAGCCATCTGCACATTAATGTTTATTGCAGCTCAATTCACAATAGCTAAGACCTGGAACCAACCCAAATGCCCATCAACACTAGACTGGATAAAGAAATTATGGGACATGTACTCCATAGAATACTATACAGCAGTAAGAAACAATGAAACCCAGTCATTTGCAACAAGATGGAGCAATCTGGAAAACATCATGCTGAGTGAATTAAGCCAGTCCCAAAGAGAAAAATATCATTTGTTTTCCCTGATCGATGACAACTGAGCGCCAAAGAGGAAACCTGTTAGGTGAAATGGACACTATAAGCAACAATGAACTGATCAGCTCCTGTCCTGACTTTAGATGTACAATGTAATACTTTATCCTTTTTAGTATTTGTTGTTGTTGTTGTTGTTCTAGTACTATTGGTTGAACTCAGTAATTAACACACAATTATTCTCAGGTGTTTAAATTTTAACTGAAAAGTGATCCCTGTTAAATCTAAGAGTGGAAAAAGAGAGGGAGGAGATGAACAATTTGGAACATGCTCAATCGGACTGGCCGCAAATGGTGGAGTTAGAAATGTGCAGGGGATTCCAACACAATTCCATCAAGATGGCAGGTACCAATGCCATCGCACTAGTCCAAGTGATCAATTTCAGCTCACAATTGATAGCTCTGATAGGTCTAAGAGTCAAAGAGATCACACAAACAAGACAAGTATCTGCTAATACTAACTGATAGAATCAAAAAGGAGGAGAAAGATCCAACATGGGAAGTGGGATACACAGCAGACTCATAGGATGGCAGATGTCCTAAACAACACTCCGGCCTCAGAATCAGCCCTCAAGGCATTCAGATCTGGCTGAAGAGCCCATGAGAGTATAGCAGGCATGGAAAGCCAAGATATCATGGAAAAAAAAAGACCTAAATGAAGGATCTCTGTGAGTGAGATCCCAGTGGAAAGAACGGGGCCATCAAAGAAGGAGGTACCCTTCTCCGAAGGGAGGAGAGAACTTCCACTTTGACTATGACCCTATCGGAATAAGACCAAAGTCAGCGAACTCTAAAGGCTTACATAGCCCTGGCAACTCATGACTAGAGCCTAGGGAGATTACTGACGCCATGAACAGGAGTGTCAAATTGTTAAGTCAGCAACAGGAGTCACTGTGTACTTACACCCCATGCGGGATCTGTCCCTAATGTGTCGTCTAAAGCCAAGTGATGCTATGACTGGTACTGAAACAGTATTTTTATACTTTGCGTTTCTGTGTGGGCGCAGACTGATGAGGTCTTTGCTAATTATATACTGAAGTGATCTTCTGTATATAAAGAGAATTGGAAATGAAAAAAAAAAAACAACCTGGTGTTAAAATGGAAATGGCATAGAAAATTAATTATTTTGAAAAAAAATTATGTAGGATCTCTGTCTTTAATGTGCTGTACATTGCTATTTAATGCTATAATTAGTAATCCAATGGTAGTTTTTTCACTTGATATTGCTATATGGGCAAAATGTTGAAATCTTTACCTAATATATATTAAATTGATCTTCTGTATACAAAGAGAATTGAAAATGAATCTTTACATGAATGGAAGGGGAAAGGGAGCGGGAGGGGGGAGGGCTGCGGGCGGGAGGGAGGTTGTGGGAGGGGAGAAGCCATTGTAACCCATAAGCTATACTTTGGAAATTTATATTCATTAAATAAAAGTTTAATAAAAAAATAAAAAAATATATATATATAGAGTATAATATATAATTATACTGCATAATATATATTTATAACATATAACATTATAAATATATATTATAACACACACATACACACACATATATATGATATATATACATATCATATATATGATAACACACACATACACACACATATATATGATATATATATGATAACAAGACCCAATTCGTTTCTCTTCAAGTAAACAAGAGTTTTAGTTTTTTCCTATTTAATTCTAAGGAACTTCTTTGACAAACTTTGACAAATCTCAAAGTCTTAAAGCTCCAGTTAAAACTTCTGCTCAATGGTCGGCATTGTGGCATAGCATGTGAACCTGCTGCAAACAATGCCAGCATCTCATATGACTGTCAGTTCAAGTTGCTGCTAATGTCTCTGGCTCTGTTAGAGAATAGCCAAAGTTCTTAGGCTCCTGCCACCAATGTGGGAGACCCACATGATGTTCCTGGATCTTTGCTTTGTCCTGGCCCAATCCAGGCCATTGCATCAGTTGGGGATGAACCAGAGGATGGGAGTGTGCTCTCTCACCCTCTCTCTCACACACACACTCTCTCTCTGTCTTCTCTGCCTCTATTCTCTCTGTAACTCTGCCTCTCAATAAATAAATCTTTTAAAAAATCCTATAATGAGATAACAAAGACAATAACAGCCATAATTTATGAGGAAAGATGAGTTCAGGCAGAAGATATGGGGTCCATCAAACATATCATGATGATGTCAGAGCATATAGGTTGTTGGCTTTCATGAGAGAGGTGAGTCCTCTTCCCTAGTGAAACCCAGTTCCACAAAGGATGAAAGCTTTCTGTGTTATCAGGAGGTGATGATGAGGGTGACATGCTCCAATTTTCCTTATACAGGTCTCCTGTATAAGGGTTATCATTTTTTTAACATGCAGAGTGGATAATGAGAGAGAGAGAGAGAGAGAGAGAGAGAGAGAGAGAGAGAGAGAGAGAGAGAGAGAGAGAGGTCTTCATTTTGCCATTGGTTCACCCTCCAATGGCCACTGCGGCCGGCACACCACGCTGATCCAAAGCCAGGAGCCAGGTGCTTCTCCTGGTCTCCCACGCGGGTGCAGGGACCATGGACTTGGGCCATCCTTCACTGCCTTCCCAGGCCATAGCAGAGAGCTGGCCTGGAAGAGGGGCAACCGGGATAGAATCCGGTGCCCCAACCGGGACTAGAACCTGGTGTGCCGGTGCTGCAAGGTGGAGCATTAGCCTGTTAAGCCACAGTGCCAGCCTGGGCTATCATTTTTGACACCATTTAAGTGGCTGATCATTTGGATGAAACCTTGGGGCAATTGTGTTACAAGATGCCAGTGGTAAATGTTGACTTCTTTCTCAAAAATAGTTTTTGTGCCTCACTTTTTCTGCTTCTTACTCCTCTGTTTCTTCTTTTTCTTCATGACTGACACCTCTTCTATCTTTTTTTCACATTCATCCTGAGTCAGCCATGGTTCTTCAGATAAATAAAACCAATAGGAAATACTTATCAATATATCTTTCTGGCTATCTATGTATTTATTTTATTTATTTGAAAGACAGAGTTAGAGAGAGGGAGTGGCAGAGAGAGAAAGAGAGAGAGAGAGAGAGAGAGAGAGAGAGAGAGAGGGAGAAAGAGAGAGAGGTCTTCTATCTGGTAGTTCACTCCCCTGATAGCCACCACAGCCAGCATTGAGCCAATCTGAAGACAGGAGCCAGGAGCTTTTTCAGGTCTCCCACATGGGTTCAGGGACCCAAGGATTTTGGCCTTCTTCTACTGCTTTCCCAGGCCATAGCAGAGAGCTGAATCAGAAGTGGAGCTGCCAGGACTCAAACTGGCACCCATATAGGATGCTGGCATGGCAGGTGGTGGCTTTACCTGCTATACCACAGCTCCAGCCCTCTATCTATCTATCTATCTATCTATCTATCTATCTATCTATCTATCTATCTATCTCTATCTCCATCCCTCTATCCATCAATCATAACCCATCACACATTATCTGTGTATCTATCATCTATCATCTCTACTTAAATATCTAAAATCTCTATTGTCTATCTACCATCATGTATCCATTTATTTCATCTATCTACTCATCCATCATAGTCCATTCACCAATTATCTGTATGTTGTCTATCAATATCTCTGATTTTCAAATGAAAAAATAAAACTTAAAAAGAGGAATAAATTAAAAGGTAAATTTATTTCAGTAGAAAGTAATTTTGACATCCACATGTAGCTTTTTTGGAGAATATACATTTCCATGATCTTTTGGAAGACCCTCTCATATGCACAGATTTAATATTTTCTCTTGTATCAAAAATAAACTTACCTATCACTTCCATTTTTTCACAAGTTTTCTGAAGTTCCTTCAGAGGAATGTTCCTGGTAGGAAAGAACGAACATGCATTTGTGAATGAGATCCATACTAATATCTTTGGAGCCACCATAAAGAAAGATTTAATTTTCTTATTTTGTCTAACAGTATGTATGCTTTTTAAGGTAGTCATTTGTTACTTTTCATTCTAAAACGCATTGCAATTTAGAGGAATTATTTGTTACCTTCAAATACCTCCTTCAAATGCATCCTTCAAATACATCTATTTGGCATAAAGTCGTTTTCAAAAAAGAGCTTTAACAGAGAAATTTGTAAGAATCAAGATGATGTTGCTTAAAAATAAACAAAGTCATGACTAGAGCCTAGGGAGATTACTGACGCCATGAACAGGAGTGTCAAATTGTTAAGTCAGCAACAGAAGTCACTGTGTACTTACATCCCATGTGGGATCTGTCCTTAATGTGCTGTCTAATGTGCAGTGATGCTATAACTAGTACTGAAACAGTATTTTACACTTTGTGTTTCTGTGTGGGTGCAAACTGATGAGATCTTTACTAATTATATACTGAATCGATCTTCTGTATATAAAGATAATTGGAAATGAAAAAAGGAAAAACCTGGTGTTAAATTGGAGATGGCATAGAAAATTAATTAATTTTTTTTAAAAAAATATATTATGTAAGATCTCTGTCTTTAATGTACTGTACACTCTTATTTAATGCTATAACTAGTACTCCAACAGTATTTTTTCTCACTTTGTGTTACTATATGGGGCAAACAGTTGAAATCGTTACCTAATATATACTAAATTGATCTTTTGTATATAAAGAGAATTGAAAATGAATCATGATGTGATTGGAAGGGGAGAGGGAGCGGGAAAGGGGAGGGTTGTGGGTGGGAGGGAAGTAATGGGAGAGGGGAAGCCATTGTAACCCATAAGCTGCACTTTGGAAATTTATATTCATTAAATAAAAGTTTAATTAAACTAGGCTAATCCTCCACCTTGCGGCGCCGGCACACCAGGTTCTAGTCCTGGTCGGGGCACTGGTCCTGTCCCAGATGCCCCTCTTTCCAGGCCAGCTCTCTGCTGTGGCCAGGGAGTGCAGTGGAGGATGGCCCAAGTGCTTGGGCCCTGCACCCCATGGGAGACCGGGATAAGCGCCTGGCTCCTGCCATCAGATCAGCGCGGTTCGCCGGCCGCAGCGCGCCAACCGCGGCGGCCATTGGAGGGTGAACCAACGGCAAAAGGAAGACCTTTCTCTCTGTCTCTCTCTCACTGTCCACTCTGCCTCTAAAAAAATAAATAAATAAGTAAATAAACAAAGTGGAGCGGTTATGATGAAAATGTCCTCATATATGATAGTTTCACAATACAAATCACAAAAGATTCTATCAAAGCCCATGGACTTTCCCAGAGCCACTTCAATCTTGTACCAAAAAATCTCCTGCAAGTATTTTTGCCCATTAGCTGTGTGTTCAACTTTGGACAAACATCACTATGGTTATTAATCTTTATGCCCAAATATTGTTGTTTTAAATGCACATCTTTTTTCAATTTGAGAAGTAAAGAAGAGCAAGAGAGAAAGAGAGAGAGAATCTTTCATCTACTGGTTTAGGGAGTGAACCTAGGGTTAGGGTTAGGGTTAGGGTTAGGGTTAGGGTTAGGGTTAGGGTTAGGGGCTAGGCCAAGCTGAACTGAAGAGCCAGGAATTAGTGTCTGGCTTTCTCACAGGAGGGCAGGGACCCCAGTACTTGAGCCATTGCCTGCTGCTTCCCAGGGTGTACTTTAGTGTGAAGTTGAAATTGAAAGCAGATCCTGCACTCAAATCCTGGTGCTCCAATATGGGATATGGGTATCTTAATTAGCAGACCAAATGTCCATCACATGTCCCCACTTGTGTCTTTAAAAGCATCCACTTGCCTCCATCTCCTCGAATAGGGCCATAGTTAACACTAGTGTTCGTATTCCCACTGCAGTTCTCTGCTCTTGCCATTGCAAATAAAGGCCATCATTCTTTGGAGAACCTCTCTCTAATTGTTACTGAGGTTGACAGAGGAATGTAGATGGGTTGCTGTTTATTGTTGCACCTGTTTCTGTTCTTTTAGGATAGAGATCTGAGCAGAGCAAGGAAAGTAACACCACAGAGTATAGGTGTTGGAAGCAGGACTCTGCTAACGTCCTTAAGTATCTAGGATAAAAGTATGGTCCAGGTCAAAGAAGCAGAAACCTGTAAAGACATGGTTGAAGACTTGGATGCTAAGAAGTGCTACAGGTTTTGGACAGAGTGAAACCCAACAGTGCATCTACCACATAGTCACATCCAAGTGACCAGTCAGGGGTGGCCCACCAGGAGGAAAGAGAGTAAGAGGTGGTGTTTGTCCCCTAGTAGCAGTGTTCAGCTCCTGATTTTTAAGACATGGTACTTGATGGGTGAAGGCATTTCTGAAACATGAATAACTTCTCCCAACTCCTCCAGCAAAGATAATACTTACTGGTGCCAACTAGGAAGGTTTTATGACTTGGATTTATTATGACAGGTTTTATTGCTTGTCTTTGAAATAAAATGTTAATATTGCTTCATTTTGTATGTCCATATAAAGATACAGGTATATGGCTGACAGGTAGAAAGAGAGAGGTATACAGGTGAGTAGATTAATAGATGGATGGATAGAAATATATAGATATTAAAATGATAGATGCATATATATATATATATATATGTGTGTGTGTGTGTGTGTGTGTGTGTGTGATAAGTGTATGATCAGAGATATCTGGCAGATTTAGAGAAATGGAGAAATACAGAGATAGGATGAATGAAGTTCAAAAAGTTTATGGAAAATGTAATTTATTTATTTATTTTTATTTTTTTTATTTTTGACAGGCAGAGTGGACAGTGAGAGAGAGACAGAGAGAAAGGTCTTCCTTTTGCCATTGGTTCACCCTCCAATGGCCGCCGCAGTAGCGCGCTGTGGCCGGCGCACCGTGCTGATCCGATGGCAGGAGCCAGGTGCTTCTCCTGGTCTCCCATGGGGTGCAGGGCCCAAGCACTTGGGCCATCCTCCACTGCACTCCCTGGCCACAGCAGAGAGCTGGCCTGGAAGAGGGGCAACCGGGACAGGATCGGTGCCCCGACCAGGACTAGAACCTGGTGTGCCGGCGCCGCAAGGCGGAGGGTTAGCCTGTTGAGCCGCGGCACCGGCCGGAAAATGTAATTTAAACATAGGCATATTTTCGTGTCAAAAAGTTTTGAAATCAATACATAGTTTTTTTGTGCTGTACACATTTTCCATAAAGTATGTGAAGACCCTTTATAGATGATACATAGAAGAATGGATGGTTTGGTAGATGGATGGATAGATAGATAGATAGAGATAGATAATAGATATGCAAAAATAATAGATGATGTAAATACACGATTGATAGAGACATTAGAGAAATAGATAAATGGATATATTGGTGTATAAATACCTGAGGCATAGATGATAGATAATAGATAATAGATAGGGGTGGTTCTAAGTTGGCAGAACAGGGGGGGAGCTTAATGATTTATTCCAGGAGAAGACAGTTTAATAAAAGTGAAGATAGTGTAGTCTCAGGGAAGAGCTAGGGAAAAATGGCAGAGGAAATTCTTCCATAATTAGAGGGAAATGGTGGACCTACATGGAGGGAGTAGATGCCCATGGCTTGGGACTCCAAAAGCCAAGAGCCTACGCACGAGTGCTAGAAAGTGAGGTGAGATGAAACTGCAGTAGCCCAAGACACTGGCAAAAAAGTGGCAGGAAGAGCCTAGAGAGAATGAAACTTGAAGAACTGTGGGGGAAAGTACACCAGCCTAACTAGAGGAGAGAAAAAAAGGGATTGTACGGACACATTTCTCTCTCTCCAATCACCTTACAAAGACATACAAGCCAATAGAAAAGGTGCCATTATGGACATATGTAACAGCTGTGTCAGCTCGTGTCTGTGCCTGGCAATTAGCTGAGTGAAGATTCCTGACTCTGGTGGGGAGAAATAACAGGGGGCTAGGAACTTGTGACGGTTTGAAGCTTCTGAAAAGACTGAAAAAAAAAAAAAACTGGGAGTGTGTGGGAAAACTCATGGTGTGGAGGAGACTTTGAGTAGTCCCAGTGGGAGACACCACAAGTTCGGGCAATCCTGGCTACCCAGTGAGATACAGTGCCAGGGAATTGGAACTTACTCTGAGGATTTCACAGATCCTTTGTGAGGTCCATAGGACAGAGCAGAAGAATATTACAGACACTGGGCTAGCGCTCAGGCACTGATCATCATCGAGAAGAAGAGCTCAGCTGAGCAGAATTACTTACCTTCTGATTAAAAAAAGAGAAAGATTTACCATACCAAACCTGGGTATGTCAACTTAGGCATACCCTTAACGCTGAAGAACTTAACAGAGCTCTCTGGCCACACCGACCACAAACCTCTAAAGATTCACTGAAAGCAGAAAGTCCACTTAATCTACAGTGTCATAGTACAATGAAAAAAGCCATCAGAACACAAAGAAAAAAAGAAGAAACCAGTGAGTATCTCCACAAGTGCCAAACAACAAACACAGCAATCCAAGACAAGAATAAGGAAGACAACATGAGGCTCCCAAAAGAACATGACACTTCAATACAAGATTATGAAGATGATGTGATAGGAGAAATGCAAGAAATGGAACTCAAAAATTGATGATAAGAATACTTAAAAGTAATTGAAAGCAAATGCACGGATTACTGAAATCCATGCAGGACATGAAAGAAAAACTCTCTCATGAAAATGAAATCTTAAGAGGCAACTGAAATGAAGAATTCAAAAAAAAACACATAAAATTGAGATATTGGCGAGAAATCAAAATGAAATGAAGAATTCAAACAACAAGTAAAAATGCAGTTGAGAGTCTTGAAAACAGAACCGGGAGCCAGAAGAGACAATAACAGACTTAAAAGACAGAGCACAGGGAAGTATACAGTCAAACCAAAGACAAGTAGAAGAAATTTGAAATCTAAAAATATCATTAGGAATCTATAGGATACTGTTAAAAATCCAACATTTGGGTTCTAAGAGTTCCTGAAGGCATGGAGAGAGAGAAAGGATTAGAAGGCCTTTTTAATGAGATACTAGCAGAAAACTTCCTTTATTTGGAGAAAGAGAGAGACATCCTAGTACAAGAAACATAGAAATAATCAATAGAAATGACCAGAAAAGATCCTCACTGGACACATTGTAATCAGATCCACTACAGTGAAACATAAACAAAAGATTCTAAAATGTGCAAGAGAGAAATGTCAGATTGCTCTCAAAGGATCTCTTATTAGACTCACAGCAGACTTCTCATCAGAAACCCTACAGGCAAAAAGAGAATAGCATGATATGGCCCAAGTACTATGAGAAACAAACACTGCCATCCCAGAATATTTATCCTGAAAAGCTCTCATTTGTGAATGAAGGTGAAATAAAGACCTTTCATAGCAAATAGGAATTGAAATATATATAACCACTCATTCAGCCCTGCAAAAGATGCTTCCAGATGTGTAACCCACAGAAACACAGTCATCCATATGAAAGAAAGTAAAGGAAAAAAATCTCTTACTAAAAAATCACAGTAAGTACAAAATATATATTAGAGATATCTTTGGAAACATGGCAGAGCAAAGACACTACTTATCAATAGTCACATTGAATGTGAATGGCCTTAAGTCTCCAGTTAAAAGGCACAGACTGGCTGAATGGATAAAAAATAAAACCCATCTATTTGTTGCTTACAAAAAACCTACTTCCAACAAAGGTGCCTGCAGGTTGAAAGTGAAAGGCTGGAAAAAGATTCCATGACAACAGAAACCAAAAAAGAGCTTGTGTAGCCATCTTAATATCAGAAAAATAAAATGTAACACAAAAACTGTTAAGAGAGACAAATAGGGGAACTATAAAATGATTAAGGGATCAATTTAACAGGAAGATGTAACTATTATAAATGTACATGCACCTAGTTACAAGGCACCAAATTATTTAAAAGACACGTTAGTGGATTTAAAGGGAGACTTAGACTCAAATACAATATTATTGGGGGACTGCAATACTCCATTTTCAGCAATGGACAGATCAACCAGACAGAAAACAACAGATTTTACTGACACTATAGACCAAATGGATCTAACAGATATCTCACAACTTTGCATGAACACACATTCTTCTCAGCAATACATGGAACTTTCTGTAGGATTGACTACATGCTAGGACATAGAACAAGTCTCAGCAGATTCAAAAGAATCAAAATCAAATCATGCATCTTCTCAGACCACAATGGAATAAAGCTGGAAATTAGCACCCAAGGAATCTCTAGAGTGTATGCAACCACATGGAGACTGAATCACATGCTCCTGAGTGAACACTGCGTCGTAGAAGAAATCAAAAGAGAAATCAAAACTTCCTGAAGCAAATGAAGATAACAACACAACATATCAAAACTTATGGGATACAGCAAAAGCAGTGTTAAGAGGAAAGTTTGTAGCAATTGGTGCCTACATCAAGAAATTGGAAAGGCACCAAACAAATAAACAATCAGTGCATTTCAATGATCTAGAAAATACAGCAAACCAAACCCAAAGCTAGTATGAGAAGAGAATTAATTAAGATTAGAGAAGAAATCAACCAAATTGAATCCGAAAAACATTACAAAAGATCAGCAAAATGAAGAGCTAATTTTTTGAAAAAATAAAATTGACACACCATTGACCCTACTAACCAAAAAAGGAGAGAAGAACCAAATCAATAAAATTAGAGATGAAAGTGGGAGTGTAACACCACAGAAATAAAGAGTCATCAGGAATTACAATTACAGACATTTTTCAAAAGAGGAAATCCAAACAGCCAAATCACATGAAAACTTGTTCAGAATCACTGGCAATCAGAGAAATGCAAATCAAAACCACAATGAATTTTCACCTCACCCTGGTTAGAAAGGCTTACATACAGAAATCAACTAACAACAGATGCTTGTAAGGATGTGGGGAAAAAGGCACACTAATCCACTGTTGGTGGGAATGCAAACTGGGAAAGCCACTATGGAAGACAGTTTGGAGATTCCTCAGAAACCTGAATATAGCCGTACCACATGACCCAGCCATCCCATTCCTTGGAATTTACCCAAAGCAAATTAAATTGGCAAACAAAAGGGCTAAGTTACCTCCATGTTATTGCAGCTCAATTCTCAATAGCTAAGACATGGAATCCACCTAAATGCCCATCAACCGAAGACTGGATAAAGAAATTATGTGAAATGTTCTCTATAGAATAGTACACAGCAGTAAAAGAAAAATGAAATCTGGTCTTCTGCTCAAAATGGAGGAATCCAGAAAACATCACACTGAGTGAAATAAGCCAGTCCCGAAGGGACAAATATAATATGTGCACCCTGACCTGTGACAACTCACTGAGCACCTAAAAGGAAACCTGTAGAAGTGAAATGGACACTATGAGAAACAATGACTTGATCAGCCCTTGTGATGACTGTCGGGGAACAACTTACTGCTTTTTTCTTTTTAGTATCTTTTTTCTACTTAATACCATTGGTTGAACTCTTTAATTAACACATAATTATTCTTAGGAGCTTTAATCCAACTGAAAATAGATCCCTGTTAATAATAAGAGCAGGAATAAGAGTGTTAGGGTAAGAGAGGCAGGCGATGTATAATTTGGCTCAGGTCACTTGGACTTAGCCCTACGCATAGAGCTAGAAACCTGCCATGGGACTGCAAATCCCATTAAGTTGGCAAGATCCAATGCCATCTTACTAGTTAAAGTGATCAGTTTACATTCATAAATAATTGATCATAAAGATAGGGAGCGTCAAAGGGAGCACATAAATAAGAGCAGTGCCTTCTAATAATAATTGTTAGAATTAAAAGGGTTGGAACAATCCAACATGGGAAGCGGGATACACAGCAGACTCATAGAATGGCAAGTGCCTTAGACGCACTCTTGCCTAAGAATCAGCCTTTATGGCATTCAGATCTGGCTCAAATACCCATGATAGTATTGCAGGCATGGAAAGCCAAGACAGTGTGGCATGAAAAATGACCTGAAAGAAAGATCTCTGTGAGATCACAGTGGAAAGAACAGGCCATCAAAGAAGGAGGTAACGTTCTTTGAAAGTAAGAGAGAACTTCCAATTTGATTATGGCCTTGTCTAAATAAAGTCAGAGTTTGTGAACTGAAGAGTCTTCCATAGCCTTGGCAGCTCATGACAATAGCCTTGGGTGATTTCTGACATCATAAGAATAGCGAATTGTTAAATTAACAAGATGAGTCTCTGGCACTTACTCCCCATGTAGGATCTCTGCAGTTAATGAGAATTAATGGTAAAAATAGGCTTCAAACAGTACTTTATATACTTTGTGTGGGTGCACTGTGTGAGTATACTAAGTTGATCTTCTGTATATAAAGATAATTAAAATAAATTTTAATGAATAATGATATGGTAGAGGGAGTACGAGAAGGGTTAGTTTGCAGGTGGGAGGGTAGTTAAGGGGGAAAAACTGTTGTAATCCAAAAGTTGTACTCTAAAAATTTACATTCTTTTTGCCTTATATTCTTTTTGTACCCAAAATGAGGTCCATTGTCTTAGTCAGCCCAGTAGGGACTCACTATTTCTGGCAATTAATTTAAAGCCAAAGTGACATCTAAAATAATTGTTGAGAAACCACTTGGCCTAGGAGACAATCCTAGAAGTCCCCAGAGTACACTACCAGACCTAGGATGTATAATCCTAGGAGGCCTCAGAGAACCACAATAGACCTAAAAT
The DNA here is from genome assembly GCF_033115175.1 of Lepus europaeus. NCBI lineage: Eukaryota > Metazoa > Chordata > Mammalia > Lagomorpha > Leporidae > Lepus > Lepus europaeus. The sequence goes on along the minus strand of NC_084851.1, from coordinate 2,773,564 downwards.
TAAAAAATAAAATAGGTGCCAGCACTGTGGCACACAGGGTTTATGCCCTGGCCTGAAGTGGTGGCATTGCATGTGGGTGCTGGTTCGAGACCCGGGTGTTCCACTTCCTATCCAGCTCTCTGCTATGGCCTGAGAAAGCAGTGGGAGGTCAGAGAAACAGAAAGATGGAAGTGTCCCAAAGCAAATCAAAACTTTACAGGGAAAATCTTAAATTTTCATTTAACCTTCTTAGGCACTTTGTAGGAGGAAATAGACTTCCAAGGGCTGAGTTTTCTTTTTTTTTTTTTTGAGTTTAGTCCATGTATCATTTCTCACAAGTTATAGACTTGTGACTGCAGCGCTCCTAGGTTAGCATTATGCACTGACACCTCCACTGTTCTGAGTCAGATGGTCCTGCCTCAAGCCGCGCCAGGCAATGATCTGGTTGGGGGGCACTCTGTTGTAGCCTCAAACTGAAATTACTGCTTGCAAGAGGCCTCTGCATGCATATTATTCATACCTTGGTCTATTAATGAAATCACATTTTATCTGAGGCATCCTTTGACAAATAGAGAGATGATCCATATTTATAAGACTCTGATGATATTTATCATAGGGTTGTATCCTGAGGATGTAGGCTGATAGTTGGTACCAATTATTCTACCTTTCTGGTGCTCCTTCCTTGGTCCTTCCTCAACTCCACTGAGAATCTTCTTATTTCAAGATCCTTAAAGTGCATTCAAAATTTGGTTTTAGAGATTTTCTCTGAAATCCTGGTTGTATTTGTCTTGAATTCCTAACCCTTGGACTTGGAATACCTGCAAAGAAAACATATTTGAATATAGTTGTGAAAGTCTACTGCCTGGCTGAACCAAACATGGATCTTGCTGAACAATGGTTACCATCATGAAGTGCTACATCAGGTGACTGAAGATTAATATGCCTTGAACTGGTCTTGGGCAAATTTCTGAACTTACATCCTCTGGGCCCTGTTGGAAGGGGTAGCTTCTAATATATTTTAGATACTCTTAAGCCATATTTTCAGCTTTTAGTTGTTTACTCAGTTAACATGTGGATCTGTATTATTCACACTGATCTCTTTGTTTATTCATTCATTGAAAATATTTATTAAATATTAATTGCATAATAAAAACTGAACTATGCACTTGTGAGACTCTGATAAGTTAGTCATATCCCCAGTGAACTTATATTATTGTGAAGGGGAATCATCTTAATAAGGAGTTACACTTCCCAAATGGCAGTAACATAAGGTCTGGATAGGGTTGAAACCAGGAAACAAGAACTCCATCTGGATCTCCTACGTGGGCCCAGGGACTTTTTGGTCCATTCTCTGCTGCTTTCCCAGGTTTATTATTTAGGTATAACTGTGCTCAATATTGCAAAGAAGATGTAGAGAGATGAGAGTGAATAACAAGGGAACCAAATTTAACATGAAAAATCCAATATGAGTTATTCAGATAAATTATATGATGAAAAGGTCAGGAGATATGGGAAGAAGAGAATTGGGAGGTTGAGAACCAGGGAGAAGAGAGTGCAGCAGCCGATACAGAGAATACTGTTATGAGATGAAACTATACATAAGAAAGTGTCTCGCTTATATGGCTTTGTAGTACAGTGGTTCTCAAAAAAACTGACCCCAGAACAGCTGCTGCAGCATCACCTTGAACCTCTTGGAAATGCAGATTCATAGGCTGCCACCCAGAGTCACTGAAGAGGAAACTGTAGGGATAAGGCCCAGTAACCCATGCTTTAATAATCCCTCCAAGTAATTCAGATTCCTGCTAAATTTCAGAATCACTCTTGAACAAAAAATTTATGACTTTGGGTATCTTCCAAAGAGCCAGGGATCTCATCAAGATGTTTTAAGCATATAGAAGACAGGATCAGATGAGAATTAAACATTTATATGATAATTTCAAGATATGGAAGACATAGAAATGTGTGTGCATGTACATATATATGAAGGATCTTCCAAAAACTTCCAAAATAATTGCAAATGCATATTATGAAGAAACTATTCACGCATTTCAAATTCTTTATACTAAAATGAACCTTTAGTTCCACTGTCCATAATTTTTTTTTATTTAATGAATATAAATTTCCAAAGTACAGCTTATGGATTTTTTTTTATTTTTTTAACTTTTATTTAATGAATAGAAATTTCCAGTGTACAGCTTATGGATTACAATGGCTTCCCCCCCCATAACTTCCCTCCCACCCGCAACCCTCCGCTCTCCCGCTCCCTCTCCCCTTCCATTTGCATCAAGATTCATTTTCAATTCTCTTTATATACAGAAGATCAATTTAGTATAAAGATTTCAACAGTTTGAACCCACATAGAAACACAAAGTGAAACATACTGTTTGAGTACTAGTTATAGCATCAAATCACAATGTACAGCACATTAAGGACAGAGATCCCACATGAGGAGCAAGTGCACAGTGGCTCCTGTTGTTGATCCAACAAATTGACACTCTAGTTTATGGTGCCAGTAACCATCCGAGGCTGTCGTCATGAGTTGCCAAGGCTATGGAAGCCTTCCAAGTTTGCCGACTCTGATCATATTTAGACAAGGTCATAAAAGACAGAGTGAGGATAGTAACCAATGATCCTAAGAGTGGCATTTACCAGGTTTGCACAATTATACAGCATTAAGTGGGGAAGAGGACCATCAGTACACACATGTTGGGAGTAGAGCCATTGGTGGTAGAGTAGAGGTTATGATTACAAAGGAATGAGGCCCAAGTGCACTAGACAGGGCCTAGAACAAAGGACAGAGTCATTATTAGAGGAGCTAAGAAAGGTGCTGTCTAAGCTACAATTAAGTTTTCTGATTGAGAGTCAAATAGAACCTGATAGAAGGGGCTTGATAATAATCTGGTGGGCTTTAGGCCTTGTAAATTCAGAGGCCCAGACCTATCTATCTCTTCACATGGGGTATATCCTTAGGGAGGTGTGAACCTCCTAGGGGAAGGCACTCTGTTGACTTTCATTACTTGGCTGGCCTGGGAGGAGAGCTGGCCAGGTCAAGGCAGGGGGCATCTCTAACAAGAAATTTACAGTTCTGCCTGCAATGTTGCTGACCCTACTTGACCATACCCTCAGCTGCAGTGGTCACTTTGGAAGTTGGGCTGAATGAAGGGCTTTTCAGCTTAGAGCCAATAAGATCTGTGGCTCTGACCTGGGCATCCTTTGACTCCAGGGCAGGTCCATTTCCAGTGATCCAACTCTTGGCAGAGCTGCCAGGGCTCTTCACAAGCTGACTTCTGCTGAAGCCCAGGCTTACCACCTTGAAAGCCACTGCAGTGGACTGGCCTGTTGGGTCTCCTTGAGGGCAGATCACTGTACAGATCAGCCAGTAATAGGCCTGCCACCCATTGCTTCTGATGCCGAGCTTTCTTTTCCTCCTGGTTTGTGTTAAAGTAGACCAGAGGATGCAAGTCAAGGGAGTGCCCGTTTCCCATCTCTAATCTTTGGTGGCCTGAACTACAAGTCTATAGTCACAGGCATGTTCTGTAGTAGTTTTTCTAAGGTAGACAATGCCCATGAGGAAAATTATATTCTCACTTTAAAACTTTCTTTCCCTTTGGTCTGAAAGGGAGGTTTATTCTACTTACTGTATACTTCGCTGATGGCGAAGTGAATCTAGCTATGAGATTATTATTTAAGTTCTTGTTTTGGCTATGCTATTGCAGAAAAATGTTAGCCATCTCTTTTATAAGGTCTAAAGATTAAATTGTGCATCTTACAGATTCCTTCATAATAGAATTAGTTTCCTACCTTGAAGAGAATAGAGAAATGAAAGAACAAGTTGGGCTTAGAATAGAGAAATGAGGGAGCAAGTCCTAGATCGCTTGCTGACAATAGCAATATCACATGAATACTTAGCAAACCATTTCAACCATTAGATAACAACCTAAGAAAACATTTACCAGAAGGTCCAATGCCTTCTATAAATTTTAAGAATCATGTATTTGAAAACACCTCTTAAATATCTAACATGGTGTAGTTTGTTTAGCCAGTAAACTTAAGCACAACCATCTAAAATGTTTTTAGTTTCTTTCTACCAACAAGTCTAAAACATATGATACACAGATTCAGGTCCCACAAATTAAAATGTATCTTTGATTGATTTTAGCAGCTTAAATTTATGGACAATCTTATCTATAAGCCATTTAAAATAAAACTCTTAATAAAATTTCCCCATGTGGACATACAATATGTACACACATAATATAGCATAATAGACCAATATAGCAATTTTAACAATAGCTTTTAAAATCTTTAACTCTTTTTGTAGATTGCCAATTGATTTGAATTGCTTTTTGTTTTTAGTAACCTCAGTTAACCATACTTTCTCTCAATTGGTACTGTTAATACATTATTGGCTTCATCTGTTTACAGAGCCATCCCAAAGTACTGAATACAATAAAAGTGACTGGAAAAAGTCCATAGGAACCTATAGGAGGACAGCTAAACACAGAACCAACAACGCTTTAGTTTTATGAGCAGCACATCATATATAACTGTGGATGACAAAAGACTTTAAGTCGCCATGTTTAAAATTATAAACTCATCAACCAACAAGAGGCACTTGCTTACTTCACAGTATTTTTGAAAGCACCTGTAGGATTTTACAAGTATTTAACCCTTTAAGCCTCTGGGGCTTTCTCATTAAGATAACTATCATATCTAGTAACACAAGATCATTAGACTTTTTAATTCTCAAACATTTGTATTAATAGCATTTTCCATTATAGAAACTAAAAGTCTGGTACCACATCACATCTTGACAGTACTTCTAATATACTCCAAATAGACTGATTAGTTGGTGTCTCTATAAGATAGAGACACAGGTCCTTCGATTTTTTCAGTTGGGCCCAAACTGGAAAAACCAAAGTCCAGGATTTACTGGAAGTTTTAGAGACCAGATTGTTTGAAACTTTGATTTTTTGAATGCCTGTCAAGAATGCCAAGAAGGCTCAAAATCCAAAATATCTGCTTGAAATAAGATTTCTTAAAATCATGACATCACATAGACCAAATTTGATCATTGTTACAAGGTGATTATTCAAATTTTTGAAAAAAGCACATATTTAAATAACCCATAGCTCTTAATAAAAATTCAGCTGTTTTTGAAAATTAGAATTTAACAGACATCAAGAGAACATAATAGATTACTTTAACACATTGCTTTAACAGAGCATCAGAGTTTAATTCTATGTCAAAGAGAAATTGAGCTTCCTGTGATCTTTGGCTGTGAGGTTTCCTTCCTTTACCTTCTTTCATATTGGTGACCATGTTTTTTTGTTTCTGTAAGACATCTTTAAGCATCTTTTGCAGGGCAGGATGAGTGGCAACAAATTCTTTCAGTTTCTGTTTGCTATGAAAAGTCTTAATTTCACTTCTTTCACAAATGAGAGCTTTGCCGGATATAGTATTCTGGGCTGGCAGTTTTTCTCTCTTAGTACCTGGGCTATGTCTCGCCATTCCCTTCTAGCTTGTAGGGTTTCTGATGAAAAGTCTGCTGTGAGTCTAATTGGAGATCCTCTAAGAGTGATCTGACGTTTCTCTCTTGCACATTTTAGGATCTTTTCTTTATGTTTCACTGTGGTGAGTTTGATTACAACATGTCGTGGTGAGGATTTCTTTTGGTCATGTTTACTAGGGGTTCTATAAGCTTCCTGTACTAGGATGCCTCTGTCCTTCTCCAAACCTGGGAAATTTTCTGCTAGTATATCACTGAAAATGCCTTCTAATCCTTTCTCCCTCTCTATGCCTTCAGGAACTCCTAGAACCCGAATGTTGGGTTTTTTAATAGTATCCTGTAGATTCCCAACAATATTTTTTTTTTATTTTATTTTTTTTTTGACAGGCATAGAGGATAGTGAGAGAGAGACAGAGAGAAAGGTCTTCCTTTTGCCGTTGGTTCACCCTCTAATGGCCGCTGCGGTAGCGCGCTGCGGCCTGCGCACCGTGCTGTTCCGATGGCAGGAGCCAGGTGCTTCTCCTGGTCTCCCATGGGGTGCAGAGCCCAAACACTTGGGCCATCCTCCACTGCACTCCCTGGCCACAGCAGAGAGCTGGCCTGGAAGAGGGGCAACCGAGACAGGATCGGTGCCCCGACCGGGACTAGAACCCGGTGTGCCGGCGCCGCAAGGCAGAGGATTACCCTGTTGAGTCACGGCGCCGGCCAGATTCCCAACAATATTTTTTAGATTTCTAATTTCTTCTTCTTTTCTTTGATTTGCCTGTTTCCTTTCCTGTTCTCTGTCTTCTAAGTCTGATATTCTCTCTTCTGCTTCGCCCATTCTGTTTTTAAGGCTCTCTAATGTGTTTGTCATTTGATCTATTGAATTCTTCATTTCATTATGATTTCTCGTCACTATCAGAGTTTCTTGTTCCACTAGTTGTTTCATTTCATTTTGATTCCTCCTTAATATTTCACTTTCACGAGAGAGATTTTCTATTTTGTCCTTTAATGATTTCTGTAGTTCAAGAATTTGTTTTTGAGAACTTCTTAATGTTCTTATCAATTTTTTGAGATCCACTTCTTGCATTTCTTCTATCTCATCATCTTCATAATCTTGAATTGGGGTGTCTTTTTCATTTGGGGGCGTCATAGTTTCTTCCTTGTTCTTGTTAGCTTGGTTTTTGCGTTTGTTGTTTGGCATGTTGGAGACATTTGGTTTCTTCACTGTGGTGTTTTTTCTTGTTACACTATGGCTCTATATTAAGTGGACTGTCTGCTTTCAGTGGAGCCTTAGAGGCTTGAGATGAGTGTGGACTGAGAGCTGTGTTTGGTTCCTCAGGGTTGAGGGTGTGTCAAAGATGACACTCCCAGGTTAGGTGTGGTAAATCTCTCTTTCTTTTTTTTTGATTTAAAAGGGAAGTAATTCCACACAGCTGAACGTAATTGGAGGTAGTTAGCAGGCAAATGATATACGCACAGGAGCCAGAGATCTGAAGCTCTTTCCCAAGGACCACACAGGGAATCTCTGCTGCCCTCAGTGTGGGCTCCAATTCTCCTGCAGTCTCCCACTGGGTTGCCAAGTTAGATGCTAATCTCCTGTTATTTCACCCCTCCCCCCAGAGTCAGGTTTTTCTGGTAGGCTCAGGGCTGGTGTAGACCTGAGGTCACCCTGCTTATGACGTATGTCCAAAATGGCGCCTGCTCTGTCTTGCTCGCCTTTGAAAGGTGAGCGGAGAGAGAGAAACTTGTGTCCGTATCAGTCACTTTTTTTATTTTTTTTCTCTCTCTTCTAGTTAGCCTGGTGAACTTTTCCCCACGGAGTTTCAAGCCTCATTCCCTCTAGCCTCCTCTTTCTGCTTGCCTGCTGGTATCTCGGGCTATGGAGGTTCTGCTCACCTCACGTTCCAGCGCTGGTGCGTTGAGTCTGCTGCTGGTGTTCCGAACTTGGGCTCCCACGCTCTCCACGCAGGTCCACTGTGAATCACTAGTTCCGGAAGAGTTTCCTCTGCTGTTTCATCCCCTACTCTTCCTTGACCCTGCAGTATCTCCACTTATATTAAACTTTCTCTCTCCCCGGACTAAGTGTGCTCCCTGCCTATTCCGCCATCTTCCAAAGTACAGCTTATGGATTACAAAGCCTTCCCTCCCACAATGTCCCCCCCACCCGCAACCCTCCCCTTTCCCAGTCGCTCTCCCCTTCCATTCCCATCAAGATTCATTTTCAATTCTCTTTATATACAGAAAATCAGTTTAGTATATATAAAGATTTCAACAGTTTGCCCTCACATAGCAACACAAAGTGAAAAATACTGTTGGAGTACTAGTTATAGCATTAAATAACAGTGTGCATCACATTGATGACAGAGATTCTGCAAGATATTTTTTTAAAATAAGATTGATTATTTTTCTATGTAATTTCCAATTTAAAATCAAGGGTTTTTTTTTCATTTTCCATTATCTTCATATACAGAAGATCGCTTTAGTATATACTAAGTAAAGATTTCATCAGTTTGCACCCACACATAACCACAAAGTGTAAAAATACTGTTTCAGTACTAGCTATATCATTATTTCACCTTTGACAACCTATTAAGGACAGATCCCACATGGGACGTAAGTACACAGTGACTCCTGATGTTGATTTAACAATTTAACACTCTTGTTTAAGGCCTCAGTAATTTCCCTAGGCTCTAGCCGTGAGCTGCCGAGGCTATGGAAGGCTTTAGGGTTCGCCAACTTCGATCCTATTCCAACAGATTCATAGTAGATGTTTGGATTAATTTCTGGTATTTCTATTCTGTTCCATTGGTCTATCCACCTGTTTCTGTACCAGTACCATGCTGTTTTGATAACTACTGCCCTGTAGTAGGTCCTGAAATATGGGATTGTGATGCCTCTGGCTTTGTTTTTGTTGTACAAGATTGCTTTAGCTATTCAAGGTCTCCTGTGTCTCCATATGAATTTCAGCATCATTTTTTCCAGATCTGAGAAGAATGTCTATGGTATTTTGATTGGTATTGCATTGAATGTATAAATTGCTTTTGGGAGAATGGACATTTTGATTATGTTGATTCTTCCAATCCATGAGCATGGGAGATTTCTCCATTTTTTGGTATCCTCTTCTATTTCTTTCTTTAAGGTTTTGTAAGTTTCATTGTACAGATCTTAAATGTCCTTGGTTAAGTTTATTCCAAGGCATTTGATTGTTTTTGTAGCTATTGAGAATGGGATTGAACTTAGGAGTTCTTCCTCAGCTGTGGCATTGTCTGTGTATACAAAGGCTGTTGTTTTTTGTGCATTGATTTTATATCCTGCTACTTTGCCAAACTCTTCTATGAGTTCCAGCAGTCTCTTAGTAGAGTTCTTTGGGTCCCCTAAATAAAGAATCATATCGTCTGCAAAGAGGAATAGTTTGAGTTCTTCCTTCCCAATTTGCATCCCTTTAATTTCTTTTTCTTGCCTAATAGCTCTGGCTAAGACTTCCAGAACTATATTGAAGAGCAGTGGTGAGAGTGGGCATCCCTGTCTGGTACCCGATCTCAGTGGGAACGCTTCCAACTTTTCCCTGTTCAATAGGATACTAGCCGTAGGTTTTTCATATATTGCTTTGATTGTATTGAGGAACGTTCCTTTTATACCCAGTTTGCTGAGAGTTTTCATCATGAAAGGGTGTTGTATTTTATCAAATGCTTTGTCTGCGTCTATGGAGAGAATCATATGGTTTTTCTTCTGCAGTCTGTTAATGTGGTGTATCACGTTGATTGTTTTGTGAACAATGAATCTTCCCTGCATACCAGGGATAAATCCCACTTGGTCTGGGTGGATAATCTTTCTAAATTTGTGTTGCATTCTATTGGCCAGATTTTTTATTAAACTTTTATTTAATGAATATAAATTTCCAAAGTACAGCTTATGGGTTACAATGGTTTCCCCCTCCCAAAACTTTTCTCCCACCCACAACCCTCCCCTTTCCCGATCCCTCTCCCCTTCCTATCACACATGATTCATTTTCAATTCTCTTTATATACAAAAGATCAGTTTAGTATATATTAGGTAACGATTTCAACAGTTTGCCTCCATATAGCAATACAAAGTGAAAAAAAAATACTGTTGGAGTATTAGTTATAGCATTAAATAAGAGTGTACAGCACATTAAAGACAGAGATCCTACATAATATTTTTTAAAAAATTAATTAATTTTCTATGCCATTTCCAATTTAACACCAGGTTTGTATTATTTTCATTTCCAATTATCTTTATATATAGAAGATCGATTCAGTATATAATTAGTAAAGATCTCATCAGTTTGTACCCATGCAGAAACACAAAGTGTAAAAATACTGTTTCTGTACTAGTTATAGCATCACTGCACATTAGACAACACATTAAGGACAGATCCCACATGGGATGTAAGTACACAGTGACTTCTGTTGCTGACTTAACAATTTGACACTCCTGTTCATGGCGTCAGTAATCTCCCTAGGCTCTAGTCATGAGTTATTGGCCAGAATTTTATTGAGTATTTTTGCATCTAAGTTAATCAGGGATATTGGTCTGTAATTCTCTTTCAATGCTGCATCTTTTTCTGGCTTAGGGATTCAGGTGATGCTGGTTTCATAGAAAGAATTTGGGAGGGTTCCCTCTTTTTCGATTGCCCTGAATAGTTTGAGGAGAATTGGGGTTAATTCTTCTTTAAATGTCTGGTAGAATTCAGCCGTGAATCCATCTGGTCCTGGGCTTTTCTCTGTTGGGAGCGCCTTTATTACTGTTTCAATTTCTGTCACAGTTATTGGAATGTTTAGGTTTTCTTTTTTTTTTTTTTTTTCATTTCAATTCTCTTTATTTTTTTAATTTTTTTATTTAGTTAATATAAATTTCCAAAGTACAGCTTATGGATTACAAAGCCTTCCCTCCCACAATGTCCCCCCCACCCGCAACCCTCCCCTTTCCCAGTCACTCTCCCCTTCCATTCCCATCAAGATTCATTTTCAATTCTCTTTATATACAGAAAATCAGTTTAGTATATATAAAGATTTCAACAGATTGTCCTCCCAAAGCAACACAAAGTGAAAAACTACTGTTGGAGTACTAGTTATAGCATTAAATAAAAGTGTACATCACATTAATGACAGAGATTCTGCAAGATATTTTTTAAAAGATTATTTTTCTGTGTAATTTCCAATTTAAAATCAAGGATTTTTTTTTCATTTTCAATTATCTTTATATACAGAAGATCGCTTTAGTATATACTAAGTAAAGATTTCATCAGTTTGCACCCACACATAACCACAAAGTGTAAAAATACTGTTTCAGTACTAGCTATATCATTATTTCACCTTTGACAACCTATTAAGGACAGATCCCACATGGGACGTAAGTACACAGTGACTCCTGATGTTGATTTAACAATTTAACACTCTTGTTTATGGCATGAGTAATCTCCCTAGGCTCAAGCCATGAGTTGCCGAGGCTATGGAAGCCTTTAGGGTTCGCTGACTTCGATCCTATTCCGACAAGGCCAAAGTCAAAGTGGAAGTTCTCTCCTCCCTTCAGAGAAAGGTACCTCCTACTTTGATGGCCCTGTGCTTTCCACTGGGATCACACTCGCTGAGATTTGTCATTTAGGTCTTCTTCTTCTTCATCTTTTTTTTCTCCCAGCGTGTCTTGGCTTTCCATGTCTAAAATACTCTCATAGGCTCTTCAGCCCAATTCAAATGCCTAAAGGGCTGATTCTGAGGCCAGAGTGCTATTTAGGACATCTGTCATTCTATGAGTCTGCTGTGTCTCCCCCTTCCCATGTTGGATCCTTCTCTCCCCCTCTTTTTTATCAGTTAGTATTAGCAGACATTAATCTTTTTTGTGTGATTCCTTTAACTCTTAGGCCTATCAGTGTGATCAGTTGTGAACTGAAATTGATCACCTGGGCTGGTGAGATGGCATTGGTACATGCCTTTTTGTTTGTTTGTTTTATCAGTTAGTATTAGCAGACATTAGTCTTGTTTTTGTGATCCCTTTGACTCTTAGATCTATCAGTGTGATAAATTGTGAACTGAAGTTGATCACCTGGACTGGTGAGATGGCATTGGTACATGCCACCTTGGTGGGATTGTATTGGAATCCCCTGGCACTTTTCTAAATCCGTCATTTGGGCAAGTCTGAATGATCATGTCCCCAATTGTACATCTCCTCCCTCTCTTTTTCTCATTCTTATATTTAACCGGGATCACTTTTCAGTTAAGATTTATACACCTAAGAATAATTGTGTGTTAATTACAGAGTTCACAAAAAATACTAAAATGAATAAAGTATTACATTGTACACAACAGTCAGCACCATAGCTGATCAACTCCTATTTCTCATAGTGTCCATACGCTTCCACAGGTTTCCCTTTGGTGCTCTGTTAGTTGCTGCCAATCATGGAAAACAAATGATATTTGTTTCTATGGGACTGGCTTAATTCACTTAGCATGATGTTTCCAGATTGCTCCATCTTGTTGCAAATGACTGGGTTTCATTGTTTTTGACTGCAGTATAGTATTCCATAGAGTACATGTCCCATAGTTTCTTTATCCAGTCTACTGTTGATGGGCATTTGGGTTGGTTCCAGGTCTTAGCTATTGTGACTTGAGCTGCAATAAACATTAATGTGCAGATGGCTTTTTTATTTGCCAAATTAATTTCCTTTGGGTAAATTCCAAGGAGTGGGATGGCTGGGTTGTATGGTAGGGTTATGTTCAAGTTATTGAGGAATCTCCAGACTGACTTCCATAGTGGCTGAACCAGTTTGCATTCCCACCAACAGTGTGTTAATGTCCCTTTTTCCCCACATCCTCTCCAGCATCTATTGTTGGTTGATTTCTGAATGTGCGCCATTCTAACCGAGGTGAGGTGAAACCTCATTGCGGTTTTGATTTGCACTTCCCTGATTGCTAGTGATCTTGAACATTTTTTCATGTGTCTGTTGGCCATTTGGATTTCCTCTTTGGAAAGATGTCTGTTAAGGTCTTTGGCCCATCTATTAAGTGGATTGTTTGTTTTGATGTTGTGGAATTTCTTGATTTCTTTGTAGATTGTGGTTATCAACCCTTATCTGTTGCATAGTTTGCAAATATTTTTTCCCATTCTGTCGGTTTCCTATTCACTTTCCTGACTGTTTCTTTTGAAGTACAGAAACTTCTCAGTTTCATGCAATCCCAATAGTTAATTTTGGCTTTGAATGCCTGTGCTCCTGGGGTCTTTTCCAAGAAGTCTTTGCCTGTACCTATATCTTGCAGGGTTTCTCCAATGCTCTCCAATAATTTGATGGTGTCCGGTCGTATTTCAGTTTTTGATCAAAGTTGAGTGAATTTTTGTGCATGGTGAAAGGTAGGGATCTTGCTTCATGATTCTGCATGTGGAAATCTAATTTTCCCAGCATCATTTATTGAATAGACTGTCCTTATTCCAGGGATTGGTTTTGGATCCTTGATCAAATATGAGTTCACTGTAGATATTTGGGTTTATTTCTGGAATTTCTATTCTGTTCCATTGGTCTATCCACCTGTTTCTGTACCAGTACCATGCTGTTTTGGTAACTACTGCCCTGTAGTATGTCCTGAAATCTGGTATTGTGATGCCTCTGGCTTTGTTTTTGTTGTACAAGATTGCTTTAGCTATTCAAGGTCTCCTGTGTCTCCATATGAATTTCAGCATCATTTTTTCCAGATCTGAGAAGAATGTCTATGGTATTTTGATTGGTATTGCATTGAATGTATAAATTGCTTTTGGGAGAATGGACATTTTGATTATAGTGATTCTTCCAATCAATGAGCATGGAAGATTCCTCCATTTTTTGCTATCCTCTTCTATTTCTTTCTTTAAGGTTTTGTAATTTTCTTTTGTTTTTTATTTTTGACAGGCAGAGTGGACCGTGAGATAGAGACAGAGAGAAAGGTCTTCCTTTTGCCATTGGTTCACCCTCCAATGGCCGCCACGGTAGGCACGCTGCAGCCGGCGCACCGCGCCGATCCGATGGCAGGAGCCAGGTGCTTCTCCTGGTCTCTCATGGGGTGCAGGGACCAAGCACTTGGGCCATCCTCCACTGCACTCCCTGGCCACAGCAGAGAGCTGGCCTGGAAGAGGGGCTACCGGGACAGGATCAGTGCCCCGACCGGGACTAGAACCCGGTGTGCCGGCACCACAAGGCGGAGGATTAGCCTAGTGAGCCGTTGCACCGGCTAAGGTTTTGTAATTTTCATCATAGAGATGTTAATGTCCTTGGTTAAGTTTAATCCAAGGTATTTGATTGTTTTTGTAGGTATTGAGAATGCGATTGAACTTAGGAGTTCTTTCTCAGCTGAGGCATTTTCTGTGTATACAAAGGCTGTTGTTTTTTGTGCATTGATTTTATATCCTGCTACTTTGCCAAACTCTTCCATGAGTTCCAGCAGTCTCTTAGTAGAGTTCTTTGGGTCCCCTAAATAAAGAATCATATCGTCTACAAAGAGGGATAGTTTGAGTTCTTCCTCCCCAATGTGTATCCCTTTAATTTCTTTTTCTTGCCTAATAGCTCTGACTAAGGCTTCCAGAACTATATTGAAGAACAGTGGTGAGAGTGGACATCCCTGTCTGGTACCCGATCTCGTGGGAATGCTTCCAACTTTTCCCCATTCAATAGGATACTGGCCGTAGGTTTTTCATATATTGCTTTGATTGTATTGAGGAACATTCCTTTTATACCCAGTTTGCTTAGGGTTTTCATCATGAAAGGGTGTTGTATTTTATCAAATGCTTTCTCTGCGTCTATTGAGAGAATCATATGGTTTTTTTTTTGTGCAGTCTGTTAATGTGGTGTATCACGTTGATTGTTATGCGAACATTGAACCCTCCCTGTATACCAGGGATAAATCCCACTTGGTCTGGGTGGATAATCTTTCTAAATTTGTGTAGCATTCTATTGGCCAGAATTTTATTGAGTATTTTTGCATCTATGTTCATCAGGGAGATTCGTCTGTAATTCTCTTTCAATGTTGCATCTTTTTCTGGCTTAGGAATTAAGGTGATGGTGGCTGCTAGAAAGAATTTGGGAGGATTCCCTCTTTTTCGATTGTTCTGAATAGTTTGAGAAGAATTGAAGTTAGTTCTTCTCTAAATGTCTGGTAGAATTCAGCAGTGAATCCATCTGGTCCTGGGCTTTTCTTTGTTGGGGGGGCCTTTATTACTGCTTCAATTTCTGTGTCAGTTATGGGTCTGTTTAGGTTTTCTGTGTCTTCCTGGCTCAATTTAGGTAGGTTGTATGTGTCCAAGAATCTGTCCATTTCTGATAGATTTCCCTGTTTGCTAGCATGGAAGTCCTTGTAGTAATTTTTGATGATTCTTTTCATTTCTGTGGTGTCTGTTGTTACATTTCCTTTTTCATCTCTGATCCTATTGATTTGGGTCCTTTCTCTTCTTTTTTTAGTTAGTTGGGCCAATGGGCTGTCAATTTTGTTTATTTTTCAAAAGCCAGCTCCTCGTTTGGCTGATTTTTTGTAATGTTTTTTTTTATTTAATCCTGTTGATTTCTTTTTGATTTTAATTATTTCTCTTCTCCCCCTAGCATTGGGTCTGGTTTGCTGCTGATTTTCTAGATCCTTGAGATGACTTAAAAGCTCATCTTTGGTGCCTTTCCAATTTCTTGATGTAGGCACCTATTGATATAAACTTCCCTTTAACACTGCGTTTGTTGTATCCCATAGGTTTTGGTATGATGTGCTGTTATCCTCATTTACTCCCAGAAAATTTTTGATTTCTCTTTTAATTTCTTCTATGACCCACTGTTCATTCAGGAGCATGTTGTTCAGTCTCCACGTGTTTGCATGTGCTCTAGGGATTCCCGAGTTGCTATTTTCCAATTTCATTCCTTTGTGGTCTGAGAAGCTGCATGGTGTGTTTCCAATATTTTTGAATTTGCTGAGACTTGCTTTATGGCCTAGTATGTGGTCAATCCTAGAGAAGGTTCCATGTACTGCTGAGAAGAATGTAACGTCTTTCTGTGTTGCATAACAAGTTCTGTAGATATCTGTTAGATCCATTTGGGCTATAGTGTCATTTAAATCTACTGTCTCCTTGTTGATCTTCTGTCCTGACGATCTATCTCTGAGAGTGGAGTTTTGAAGTCCCCCAGTACTGTTGTACTAGGGACTAAGTCACCCTTTAAGTCCCTTAACAAGTCTTTTAAATAAACCGGTGCCCTGTAATTAGGTGCATATACATTGATAATCATTATATCTTCCTGTTGAATGGATCCCTTAATCATTATATAGCGCCCCTCTTTGTCTCTCCTAATAGTTTTTCTGGTAAAATTTATGTTAACTGATATTAAGATGGCTATGCCCGCTCTTGTTTCATTTCTGTTGGTATGGTATATCTTTTTCCAGCCTTTCACTTTCATTCTGTGTGCATGTTGTTAGAAAGATGTGTTTCTTGTAAACAGCAAAACGATGGGTTTTGTTTTTTTACCCAATCAGCCAATCGGTGTCTTTTAGCTGGATTGTTCAGGTCTTTAACATTTAATGTGACTATCAATAAGTAGTAACTTTGCCCTATCATTTTTGGGTTTCCTGTGATCTTTTGCTGTGAGGTTTACTTCCTTTACTTTCTTTCATATTGGTGACCGTGTTTCTGTGTTTCTGAGTTTCTGCATGTATCACTTCTTTAAGCATCTTTTGCAGGGCTGGATGAGTGGCGACAAATTCTTTCAATTTCTGTTTGCTGTGATAGGTCTTTCTTTCACCTTCATTCACAAATGAGAGCTTTGCAGGATATAATATTCTGGGCTGGCAGTTTTTCTCTCTTAGTACCTGGGCTATGTCTCGCCATTCCCTCCTCGCTTGTAGGGTTTCTGATAAGAAGCCAGCTGTGAGTCTAATTGGGTATCCTCTGAGATTGGTCTGATGTCCTTCCTGCACATTTTAAGATCTTTTCTTTATGTTTCACTGTGGTGAGTTTTATTACAATGTGACGTGGTGAAGATCTCTTGTGGTCATGTTTACTAGGGGTTCTATGAGCTTTCTGTACTAATATGTCTCTGTCCTTCTCCATACCTGGGAAATTTTCTGCTAGTATCTCACTAAAAAGGCCTTCTAATATTTTCTCCCTCTTCATGCCTTCAGAAACTCCTAGAACCCGAATGTTTGTTTTTTTTTTAATAGTATCCTGTAGATTCCCGATATTATTTTTTAGATTTCTAATTTCCTTTTCTTTTCTTTGGTAGCCTGTTTCCTTTCCTGGTCTCTGTCTTCTAAGTCTGATATTCTCTTTTCTGCTTCATCCATTCTGTTTTTAAGGCTCTCTAATGTGTTTGTCATTTGATCTATTGAATTCTTCATTTCATTATGGTTTCTCGTCACTCACACTGTTTCATGTTCTACTAGTTGTTTCATTTCATTTGATTCCTCCTTAAGACTTCATTTTCATGAGAGAGATTTTCTATCTTGTCCATTAAGGATTTCTGTAGTTCAAGAATTTGTTTTTGAGAACTTCTTAATGAAATTACCAATTTTTTGAGATCCGCTTCTTGCATTCCCTCTATCTCTTCATCTTCATAATCTTGAATTGGGGTGTCTTTTTCATTTGGAGGCATTATAGTGTCTTCCTTGCTCTTGTTACCTTTGTTTCTATGTTTGTTTGGCATCTTGGAGGTGTGGCCAAAGAGCTCTGTTTGGTTCTTCAGGGTTGCCTAGGCTAAGGAGTTTAGTTTTACATATGTAAAGCAGTCCCTGCTCTTTGTCTTTCTGGGGTTTGTAAGGATGCAGAGAGAGGCTAGTGTCCCTGCTGGTTCACCTTTTTTTCTCTCCTCCAGTCAGCCTGGTGTAGCCCCCCCCCACACCGCGTGGGTTCAGACCATGCTCTAACCTTCCTGGCCAATGTCTCGGGTTACCTTTCCTTCCAGCGCCAGGGCTCAAATTCTGTGGCTGGGTTTCTGTGACTGGGCTCACTGTTTTCCCAAATCTCACGGCTCCCATGTCCACGGTGCAGCTCAGTGCGGGTCTGTGTGGCTCGGCGAGTCTGGGCGCTGCTAGGTGCGGCTCGGCGCTGCTTGGTGCAGCTTGGTGCGGCTCGGCACTTCTCAGCCCACTGTCCATGAATTTTTTAAACAGCCTGTAAGCAGTCATTTTATGACTGTAAATGTGTTTCCTTCCAACATATTAAGGACAGATCCCACATGAGACATAAGTACACAGTGACTCCTGTTGTTGATTTGACAATTTAACATTCTTGTTTATGGTGTCAGTAATCTCCCTAGGCTCTAGTCATGAGTTGCCAAGGCTATGGAAGCATTTAGGGTTCGCTGACCAGCTGGCTTCTGGCTTCAGATCAGCACGAAGCACAGGCCGCAGCGGCCATTGGAGGGTGAACCAATGTCAAAAGGAAGACCTTTCTCTCTGTCTCTCTCTCACTGTTCACTCTGCCTGTCAAAAAAAAGCAACAGTATTTTTACACTTTGTATTTCTGTGTGGGTGCAAACTGATGAAACCTTTACTTAGTATATACTTAATTGATCTCCTGTATATAAAGATAATTGAAAATGAAAAAAAAACAACAAAAACAAAAACAAAAAATAACTTTGTGTTAAATTGTAAATTACATAGAAAATTAATCAATATTTTGAAAAAAATATCTTGTAGGATCTCTGTCATTAAAGTGCTGTACACTGTGATTTAATGCTATATCTAGTACTCCAACAGTATTTTTCACTTTGTGTTGCTATGTGAGGGTAAACTGTTGAAATCTTTATTTTATATATACTAAAATGATTTTCTGTATATAGAGAGAATTGAAAATGAATCTTGATGTGAATGGAAGGGGAGAGAGAGTGGAAAAAGGGAGGGTTGTGGGTGGGAGGGAAGTTATGGTGGGGGGAAGCCATTGTAATCCATAAGCTGTACTTTGGAAATTTATATTCATTAAATAAAAGCTTTTAAAAAATTCTAGCCAATTGAATTCAACAACATATCAGAAGATCATCCAGCCCTACCAAGTAGGACTTATCCCTGGTGTGCAGGGATGGTTCAACTTTCACAAATCAATCAATGTGATACATTGCATTAACAAACTGCAGAAAAAAAACCATGTGATTATCTCAATAGGTGCAGAGAAAGCATTTGATAAAATACATACTCCTTCATGATGAAAACTCTAAGCAAATTGGGTAGAGAAGGAACATTCCTCAACACAAACAAGGCAATTTATGATAAACCCATGGCCAGCATCATATTGAATGGGTAAGAATTCTCACAGAATTCTAGGATGAGAGAGAGATGCCCACTCTCACCATTGCTATTCAATATATTCCTGGAAGTTTTAGTCAGAGCCATTAGTCAAGGAACAGAAAACAAAGGGATACAAGTTGAGAAGGAGGAAGTCTAACTATCTCTATTTTGCAGACAACTTGATTCTATATCTAGGGTATCCAAAAAATTCTATTAAGAGACTCGTGTTACTCATAGGAGAGTTTAGTAAAGTAACATGATATAAAGTCAATACAGAAAAATCAACTGCCTTTTTATACACAGACAATGCCACAGTTGAGAAAGAACTTTTAAGATCAATTTCATTCACTACAGCTACAAAAAAATCAAACACTACGGAATAAATTTAACCAATGATGTCAAAGATCTCTATGATGCTAATTATAAAACATTAAAGAAAGCAATCGAAGAAGATACAAAAAATGAAAAAAATCTTTCATTAACATGGATTGGAAGAATGAATATCATCAAAATACCCATTCTTCCAAAAGCAATTTACAGATTCAATGTGACACCCATTAAAATACCAAAGAAATTCTTGAAAAATGATGCTGAAATTCATATGGAGATACAAGAGATATTGAATAGGTAAAGAAATCTGCGGCCGGCACCACAGCTCACTAGGCTAATCCTCCGCCTTGCGGCGCTGGCACACCGGGTTCTAGTCCCCGTTGGGGCACTGGATTCTGTGCCGGTTGCCCCTCTTCCAGGCCAGCTCTCTGCTGTGGCCAGGGAGTGCAGTGGAGGATGGCCCAAGTGCTTAGGCCCTGCACCCACATAGGAGACCAGGAGAAGCACCTGGCTCCTGCCATCGGATCAACGTGGTGCGCTGGCCACAGCACACCAGCTGCAGTGGCCATTGGAGGGTGAACCAACGGCAAAGGAAGACCTTTCTCTCTGTCTCTCTCTCTCTCACTGTCCACTCTGCCTGTCAAAAAAAATTTAAAAAAAAGAAATCTGGGGCCAGCACCATGGCTCACTTGGTTATTTATCCACCTGTGTTGCCAGCATCCCAAATGGGTACCGGGTCCCAGTCCTGGTTGCTCCTATTCCAGTTCAGCTCTCTGCTGTGGCTATGAGGGCAGTGGAGGACGGCCCAAGTGCTTGGGCACCTGCACCCACGTGGGAGACCAGGAGGAAGCACCTGGCTCCTGGCTTTGGATCGGCGCAGCTCCAGCCGTAGCGGCCATTTGGGGAGTGTACCTTTCTCTCTGTCTCCCTCTCACTGTCTTCAACTCTACTAACCAAATAAATAAAATAAAATAAAAATTTTAAAGAAAGAAAAAATCTTATATGACAAAAACAAAGCTGGTGGCATCAAAATATCAGATTTTAAGACATACTATAGGGCAGTTACAATTAAAACACCATGGTACTGGAACAAAATAGATGCAAAGACCAATGGAAGAGAATAGAAACCCAGGAAATCCATCCAAACCTCTACAGCCAACTTATATTTTATTAAGGAGCTAAAATGAATCTCTGAAGCAAGGACAGTCTCTTCAACAAATGATGTTGTGAAAACTAGATTTCCACATGCCGAAGTATGAAGCAAGACCCCTACCTTACACCTTACACAGAAATGCACTCTAAATGGATTAAAGATCTAAATCTATGACCTGATAGCAACAAATTTTTAGAGAACACTGGGGAAACCTTGCAAGACTTTGGCCTAGGCAAAGAGTTCTAAGCACAGGTAGCCAAAACCAAAATTAACAAATGGGATTAATTTAAATTGAGAAGCTTTTGTAAGGCAAAAGAAACCATCAGGTAAGTGAAGAGGCAAGTGACACAATGGAGAAATTATTTGTAAATTCTGTAACTGATAAAGGATTAGTAACCATAAAATATAACAGGATCAAGAAAATCAACAATAACAAAATAAACAACCCAGTGAAGAGACTGGCCAAGAACTGAAAGAGACATTTTCAAAGAGGAAATCCAAAGGCCAACAGACACATGAACAAATGTTCAGGATCACTTTCCATCAGGGAAATGCAAATCAAAACCCCAGTGAGATTTCACCTAACCCTGGTTAGAATGACTTCCATACAGAAATCAGCAAACAACAAACGCCTGCAAGGATGTGGGGACAAAGGTACCCTAATCCACTGTTGGTGGGAAAGTAAACTGGTCAAGCCACTATGGAAGAAGATAGTCCAATTGGAGATACCTTAGAAATCTGAATATAGACCTACCGTATGACCCAGCCAATCCATTCCTGGGGATTTATCCAAGGGAAATGAAATCAGTTAATAAAAGAACTATCTGCTCTTCCATTTTATTGCAGCTAAATTTACAATAGCTAAGACATGGAGTCAACCTAAATGCCCATCAGCTGAAGACTGGATAAAAAAGTTATGGGATATGAACTCTATGGAATACTATATAGTGGTAAAAAAAATCCAGTCATTTGCAAAAAAAAAATGCATGAATCTGTAAAACATCATAATGAGTAAAATAAGCCATTCCCAAAGGGACAAATAGCATATGTTCTCCCTGGTCTGTGACAACTATCAGACCATCTAAAATGAAACCTATAGAAGTGAAATTGCCAGTATGTGAAGCAATGATTTGAACAGTTCCTGTCTTTACTATCGATGAACAGTTTATTATTTTTCAATTATTTTTTACTTTTTTTACTATTTTTTCAGCTTAATGCCCTTGGTTGTACTCTTTACTTAACACTAATGTTTAAATCCAGTAAAAAAAGTGGCAATAATAGCGGAAGAAAATGTACAGTTTGGCACATGTTCCTATGGACTTACCCATGAAAGTAAAGCTCAATACTTGCCATGGGGCCCCAAATCCCATTAAGCTTAGTGGTACAAATGCCATATTACATATTCAAGTGATCATATTAAGTGTGTAACTGATCATATAGAAAGGATTGTGTGTCAAAGGGATCACTTAAAATAGACTAAGTGTCTTGTAATAATAGAATTAAAAATGAGAGAAATATCCAACATTAGAAGCATACCACACAGCAGACTCATAGAATGACAAATGCCCTAAACAGCACTCTGATTTCAGAATCAGCCCTTAAGGCATTCAAATCTGGCTGTAAAGCCCATGAGATCATTTCAGATATGAAAGCCAGGATATTGTGGCAAGATTGATCTACAAGAAGGATCTTCGTGAATGAGATCCCAGTGGAAAGAGGGGGCCATCAAAGAAGGAGGTACTATTCTCTGAAGGGAGGAGAAAACTTTCATTTTGCTTATCACCCTGTCCAAATACTGAGAAGAGTTTTTGGACTCAAAATTCTTCCATAGCCTTGGCATATTATGACAAGTGCAATAGATGATCACTGACATCATAAATAAGAGCGTCAATTGTTAAATCAACAACAGGAGTCAATGTGAACTTACTTCCCAAGTAGGAACTCTGTCCTTAAGGAATTGTACTATGAGAATTAGCTGTAAAAGTTTCCTTCAAGTATTTTATACTTTTTGTGCCTTTGTGAGTGCAAACTATTGAAATCTTTACTTAGTATAGAGTTGGTCTTCTGTATGAAAAAATGGATCTTAATGAAGAATGGGATGTGAAAAGGAAGTGGGATGGGAGTTGGGATGGGAGGGCAGGTTTGGGGCATACTCCTAAAGCTGTACCTATGAAATTTGTATTCATGAAATAAAAGCTTTCTTAAAACAGAATTATAGAAGAGAAGTAGAGATGAGAGAGAGAGAGAGAGAGAGAGAGAGAGAGAGAGAGAGAGAGAGGTCTTCCTTCACTGGTTGACTTCCCAAATTGTTGCAACAGCCAGAGCTGGGCTGATTTGAAGCCAGGAGTCAGGATCTTCTTTTGGGTCTCCCTCATGGGTGCAGGGGCCCAAGCCCTTGGACTATCCAGTGCTGCTTTCCCAGGATCATTTGCAGGGAGCTGGATTGGAAGTGGCTCAGCTGGGCTTGGACTGGTACCCATCATAGGATGCTAGTACTCTAGGCGAGGGTTTTAACCTGCTAAGCCACAGAGCTAGCACCATCCTGATGTTTTGATATTTTTCAGTTTAATTAATCTTGAGAAGGTTTTGTTGTTTTCTCTTTTAATTTATTACATCATGCATTGATCATTTATTAGAGTGTTTCTCAATTTCCATGTATACATGAATGTTCTATTGCTCTTCTTGCAGAATTCTAGTTTGATTCCTTGTGGTCTGAGAAGATACTTGGTATGATTTCAAACTTTTAAAATTTACTGAGACTTGATTTATGATCTAACCTAGAGGATGTTTTACATGCTGAAGAAAAGAGTGTATATTCTTTAGCTCTTGTGTAAAATTTTGTTTAAATATCTTTTGGGTCTATTTGCTCACAATATGGTTCAATGCCAGTGTATCTTTATTTTCTGTCTGGATATCTGCTACTAATGAGAGAATAGTATAGTAGTATCCCACTACTATTCTATTGGATTCAATTATTCCCTTAGGTTTAACAGTATTTTTGTTACATATCTTGTGTCCTGTGTTGGATATAAATATTTTGCTGAACCAATGCTTTATCCTTTTATACGTAATGTGCTTCATTTACTTTTTATAGTTCTTGACTTAAAGTTTGTCTTATCTCATATGAATAAAACTATTCTGGCTTGTTTTTGGTGTTTTTTTTTTAATTTTTAGGTATAACTTTTTCCAGCCTGTCACTTCCAGTCTATGTGTACCTTCGTTTGTGAAGTGAGTTTCTTGTAGTTAACATTTAGTTGACTCTTGAATTTTTGTCCATTCAGAAAAAACTATCTTTTGCCTGGAAAATTTATCCAGTATTGATAGACAAGAAGTAAGACCTGGAATGTTTTTTTGATCGGTTACTAGTTCTGTCTGCTGGGTTGTTGAATTTACTACTGTTAAGAATTTTCATAGAGTTGTAACACTCCCTTCAGAATTTCTTGTAAAGCTGGTCTGGTAGTAGAATTTTTTTCTTTTAAAACCTTGACTACATCATCCCATTCTCTTCTGGCTTTAGGAATTCTTCTGAGAAGTCTGCTTCTAGTCTAATTAGTTTTCCTTTATATATTACTTGACACTTTTACTCTATTTTCTTTGTCCTTAACATGTGACAATGTGACTACAATATAGCTTACATAAAATCTATCTTAGATGTGTCTACTTAGGGTCGTTTGAGCTTTTTGTAGCTGGATGTCTGTCTTTCTCAAGATCTAGGAATTTTTCAGGTATTGTGTTATTCAGGATTTTCTCAAAATCTTTTTGCTTCTCTCTTCCTTCAGAAATATCTGTAATATGAATGTCTGTTTGTATCCCATATTTCTCACATAATTTCTTCATTTTTCTGAATTCTTTTCTCTTCATTGGTACCAATTTTATTTCATTATTCTTGCCCTCGAGATCCTTGGCTCTTTCCTGCCCTTCTATTCTGCTCTTTAAGTTCTCAATTGCATTTTTATTTCATTGATTGAATTTTTAGTCTCTAAACTTCCTGTTTGGTTCTCCTTAATCATTTCTATGCCTAGTGAATTTTTCATTTATGTCACTTATGGATTTCTTCATTTCATTAAGCTCTCTGTATTCTTTCAAAGCACATTGAGTTTTATTACTGTCATATTTTGAATTCTATTTCTGTCATTTCATTACATTTCCTTACATCAGGATCTAATCCTGGAGAACTATTGTTTTGTTTTATTATGTTGTTTTGAAGTGTCATACTACGTTGTTTCTTCATTTCTGATCCCTATGCAGAGGATTAACCAAGTGAGCCATGGCCCTGGCCCTGTCTTAGGCTTTCTTTTCCCACACTAATCTAAAAGGTGCAAAGAGAATTTTCTCAGGTCAGACCAGAGCTTTTCGGGGTTGCTGCTGGAACTTGCCCCACGGACTGAAGGGAACCTATCTGAGATCACATAGAGTGAGTGAATGCAGCTTGGGACTCATGCCCAAAACTTCCAAGGATGCAGAGGATCTGCTCTCTGCCCCATAAATTTCCCTGTCTCTGACTCTGGTTTCTTATAGCAGTGTAACATAGATCAGCAGAGTGACTGTTCACAGACTGCTGAGACTAGTGCTTTGTGGAGGTTTGTGCAGAGAGGCCATATGTCTTCCTATCACATTGCAGAGCAACAACTCAGACCCCACTCAATTCACCAGGCTGGAATTAGCCACTGGATTTATCTCTCAGTTAAAGCTGCTGTTGGCATTCTACAAGAGAACTTCATACAGTGATTGGAGAAGATGACTTTCAGCCAGCTGTTGACAGTGCCATGCAGTTTGCCAAGAATATGTTTTCTTTCCTCACAGTCATATAGACTGTCTTCTGTCACTTCACTAAAAACTTCCAGTCACTTCACAGGAAATATGGTCTTTCATTTTTCTTGTATTTTTTTCTGTAAATGAGATCAATGTGGCTCCTCTTTTTTTAAATTTTTATTTAATGAATATAAATTTCCAAAGTACAAAATACAAAGCTTATGGATTACAAAGGCTTCCCCCCCATAACTTCCCTCCCACCCACACCCCTCCCCTTTCCCACTCCCTCTCCCCTTCCATTCACATCAAGATTCATTTTCAATTCTCTTTATATAATGAAGATCAGTTTAGCATATATTAAGTAAAGATTTCAACAGTTTGCACCCACAAAGAAACACAAAGTATAAAAATACTGTTTCAGTACTAGTTATAGCATTAAATCACAATGTACAGCACATTAAGGACAGAGATCCTACATGAGGAGTAAGTGCACAGTGACTCCTGTTGTTGACTTAACAAATTGACACTCTTGTTTATGGCATCAGTAATCACCATGGGCTCTTATCACAAGTTGCCAAGGCTATGGAAGTCTTTTGAGTTCACCGACTCTGATCATATTTAGACAAGGTCATAGTCGAAGTGGAAGTTCTCTTCAGTCTTCAGAGAAAGGTACCTCCTTCTTTGATGAACTGTTCTTTCTACTGGGATCTCACTCATGGAGATCTTTCATTTAGCTCTTTTTTTTGCCAGAGTGTCTTGGCTTTCAAGGCCTGAAATACTCTCATAGGCTTTTCAGCCGGATCCGCATACCTTAAGGGCTGATTCTGAGGCCAGAGTGCTGTTTAGGACATCCACCATTCTATCAGTCTTCTGTGTATCCCGCTTCCCATGTTGGATCATTCTCTCCATTTTTTGTTCTATCGGTTAATATTTGCAGCCACTAGTCTTTTTTTATGTGATCCCAATGGCTCTTAGTCCTATCATTATGATCAATTGTGAACAGAAATTGATCACTTGGACTAGTGAGATGGCATTGGTACATGCCACCTTGATGGGATTGAATTGGAATCCCCTGGTATGTTTCTAACTGTACCATTTGGGGCAAGTCAGCTTGAGCATGTCCCAAATTGCACATCTCTTCCCTCTCTTATTTCCACTCATATATTTAACAGTGATCATTTTTCAGTTAAGTTTCAACACTTAATAATAACTGTGTATTGATTATAGTATTCAACCAAAAGTATTAACTAGAACAAACAAAAATAAATACTAAGAGGGATAACATATTGTTCATGAATAGTCAGGGCAAGGGCTGATCAAGTCACCATTTCTCACAGTGTTCATTTCACCTTAACAGGTTTCCTTTTTGGTGCTCAGTTAGTTGTCACCGATCAGGGAGAACATATGATATTTGTCCCTTTGGGACTGGCTTATTTCACTCAGCATAATATCTTCCAAATTCCTAACAGGGATCACTTTTCAGTTAAAATTTAAACACCTAGGTATAATTGTGTGTTAATTACGGAGTTCAACCAATAGTACTAGGACAAAAAGAATGCTAAAATGGATAAAGTATTACATTGTACACCAACAGGCAGGACAAGAACTGATCAAGTCACTGTTTCTCATAGTGTCCATTTCACTTCAAGAGATTTCCCCTTTGGTGGTCAGTTAGTTGTCGCCAGTCAGGGAAAACAAATGATATTTGTCCCTTTGGGACTGACTTAATTCCCTCAGCATGATGTTTTCCATCTTGTTGCTATATGGCTCCTCTTAATCAGACTGTTTGGAATTCACTTTCACTCTCTAATAGCAGTTTGCTGAATGTAGGATTCTTGAGATGCATTTTTCATTTTTATTTATTTATTTTATTTAAGAAATACAAACTTCATGCATTTAATATATATAAATTTGGTAACATGATGATTCTTCCCCTCACCTCTATACCACTCACACTCACACTTTTTTTCCTTCTCCTCTGACTTTCTTTTACAAACTTTTACAAAGATCAATTTTCAGTTAATTTTATACTTGCAAGATTAACCCTATGATAAGACTTCATTGAATAGTATGAAGAAAAAAGAACAAAACAAGCAGGAAAAACATTGTTCCTCAACAGTTTACACTGGGTTGTTCAGAATCATCTCATCTTATTCTCTCCTATAGATTACCATTTAGGTACTCTATTAACTCCCACAGAGAGAAAATATGGTATTTGTCGTTTTTTATTTTTTCATTTTATATATTTACTTATTTTTGACAGGCAAAGTTAGACATTGAGAGAGACAGAGAGAAGGGTCTTCCTTTGCCGTTGGTTCACCTCCCAAATGGCTGCTACAGCCAGCACGCTGTGCCAATCCGAAGCCAGGAGCCAGGTGCTTCTCCTGGTCTCCCATGTGGGTGCAGGGCCCAAGGACTTGGGCCATCCTCCCCTCCCCTCCCAAGCCACAGCAGAGATCTGGATTGGAAGAGGAGCAACCAGGACAGAATTCCATGCCCCAACCAGAACTATAACCCGGGGTGCTGGAGCCGCAAGCAGAGGATTAGCCTAGTGAGCTGCAGCACTGGCTGCTATTTGTTTTTCTAGCTGGCTTATTTCACTAAATATAATGGTATCTAGTTATATCTATTTATTTCATGATTTTTAAAAGTTTATAAATGGAACAAATTTTAGGTATCTCTTACCTACAGTTTTAAGAATATAATGACATTCCCATGCCAACCTCCCTTCCTCCCTCCCCCTCTCCCTCTCATCCTTCCTCATAATTCTTTTCTTATTTTCTTTTTAATTTTTGTGATACTATACATTTTTTCCTTGGAGAACAAGTTCTAAAACTTATGAGACATTAGAAAGGCCTCTACTAACACAATAAAATGAAATACATATTTTTTAATTTTATTTTTTATTTTTGCTGTTAACTCTCATAATCCAACTCTTTTTTTAATGATTTATTTTTATTTACTTGAGAGACAGAGTTACAGTGAGAGGTGGAAACAGAGAGAGGTCTTCCATTTGCTGGTTCACTCCCCAGATGACCACAATGGCTGGAGCTGTGCCGATCTGAAGCCAAGAGTCAGGAGTCTCTCACATGGATGCAAGGGCCCAAGCACTTGGTCATCTTCCACCACTACCCCAGGTCACAGCAGAGAGCTGGATAGGAAGTGGAGCAGCTGTGACTAGAGCCAGCACCTCTATAGGATGCTGGCACTTCAGGCCAGGGTGTTAACCTACTGTACCACAGCACCAGCCCCATAATTCAACTCTTTAAGGACAGAGATCCTGCATGGGAAGTTAGTACAGAGTGACTCCTGCTGTTAATTTAACAATTTACACTCTTTCATATGATGTCACTGATCACCCAAGGCTCTTGACATGAGCTACCTATGCTATGGAAGCCTTTTGAATCCATAAACCCCTTCAGCATTTAGACAAGGCCATAAGCATAGTGGAAGTTCTCGCCTCCCTTCTGAGAAAAGTACCTCCCTCATCGATGACTACTTCTTTCCACTAGGGTCTTACCCTCAGAAGTTCTTCATATAGGACAATTGTTGCCATAGTGTATGGTTTTCCATACCTAAAATGCATTGTGTGCCTAAAAGGCAAGATTAGAATGCCTTAAGCACTGACTCTGAGGTCAGAGTGATACTTAAAGTGATTGTCTTACTATGAGACTGCAATATGGACCACTTAGCATGTTGGAGAATTCACACCTTTTTAATGCTTTTTTTGTAGATATGTTATTTATTTGAGAGTTTAAGTTACACACAGTGAGAGGGAGAGGCAGAGATAAAGGTCTTCTAATTGCTGGTTCACTCCTCAAATGTCCTCAACAGTTGGGGTTGGGCTCATCCAAAGCCTGGAGCTAGGAGCTTCTTCCAAGTATCTCAAACTGGTAGAGAGTCCCAAGATGGGACCATCTTCCACTGCATTCCCAAGCCATAGCAGAGAGCTGATTCAGAACAGGAGCAGCCAGGACTTGAACTGGTGGCCATATGAGATGCCGGTGCTGCAGTAGGAGAATTAACCTACTGCACCACGGTGCTGGCCCCAACACACCTTTTTGATGCTATGTTATTATTATCAAACACATTGCTTCTTGGCCTTTTGGCTAAGATGAATTGTAGTATTATTACTAAAGACGTGATCCTGCCTATAAGATCCATTTAATGCTTGA
Organism: Lepus europaeus; assembly: GCF_033115175.1. NCBI lineage: Eukaryota > Metazoa > Chordata > Mammalia > Lagomorpha > Leporidae > Lepus > Lepus europaeus. The sequence continues at coordinate 2,744,449 of NC_084851.1, read as the reverse complement.
CCACATTCCTATGATTACTTTAACTCTTAAAAAGCATTTTTCTTTACCACCCCACTTATGAGTATTTGGCACCCATGGCAAACTTTAAACTGTACATTAGAAGTAAGTCGAAAGAAATGTATGCAGAACTATACAGTTTTACAGTTACAAACTTCATATATTTCACAATTACAACTTCAGGAACATCCTGATTCTTCCCACCATGCCTGCCATCAAACCCACATTCCCACTCCCCTTTCTCCTCCCTCTCTTTATCCAACTCTTATTTTTTTACTAAGGTCTATTTTCCATTAAGATTATACACATACAATTGACTCTATGTTAAGTAAAGAATTCAATAGATAGTATACAAAAATCGTTCCAGATTGTGGCCAAGATGGCGGATAGTGAGGACGTGCGCTGTAGTTTGGGAAAATAAAGTTTCATAAAAGTGGAATTACTGTAGCCTCAGGAAAAGACTCAAGAGAAAAACTGCAGAGTGAACACTTCCGGATCTAGTGGATGTGACACAGAGGACCTACAGGGAGCCCACCACGATAAACCCAACCGCGGGAGATGAGCCGCAGAACCTCGTCAGGGCGGGAACGAATGGTGGGTAAAACAAAGACGTCAGAAACTCAAGACATTGGGGGGGGGGGAGGCAGAAACCTCTCTCTTCACTCACCAAGCAAAACAAACAGCAGGCGCCAGTTTACATATGTAAAGCGCAACTAATGAGTTCACAAACTCAGTAACTTTGGAACTTTGGTGAAACTTGAGAACACATTGAGGGCTGCATAAACACTTTGTGTGGTCCCAGGGGTAGATCAAACGAATACTCACAGAGGCCAGATTTCAACTACACTCAAGTCCACTCACCTGTGCCGAATTACTTCAAAACTTAGTCAAAAAAAAAGAGAAAGATAGAGAGAGCAATCCAGCAAGGAGCAAGGGAGAGAACAATCGGGGTGAGTCGCTTTTAGCCCAGCCTTAAACCTGAAGAATCAAGCAGAGCTCACTGGCCACACCCAACACAGCCTCAAAGGATACATCAAAGCAGACAGCCCAAATAGAGGCATAGTATAACGAGAAAAAAACACCACAGCAAAAAACAACAACAACAACAACATAAATTATCTCCAACATGCCAAACAACAAACGTAGAAAGCGAGGTAACAAGAGCAAGGAAGACACTATGATGCCCCCAAATGAACAAGACACCCCAATCCAGGATTATGAAGATGAAGAGACAGAGGAAATGCAAGAAGTGGATCTCAAAAAATTGATAAGAACATTAAGAAGTTCTCAAACACAAATTCTTGAACTACTGAAATCCTTAATGGACAAGATAGAAAATCTCTCTTGTGAAAATGAAATATTAAGGAGGAATCAAAATGAAATGAAACAACTAGTAGAACATGAAACTGTGATAGTGACAAAAAACCACGATGAAATGAAGAACTCAATAGAGCAAATGACAAACGCATTAGAAAGCCTTAAAAACAAAATGGGTGAAGCAGAAGAGAGAATATCATACTTAGAAGACAGAGAAAAGGAAAGGAAACAGTCAAATCAAAGAAAAGAAGAAGAAATCAGAAACCTAAAAAATACTGTCAGGAATCTACAGGATACTATTAAAAAACCCAACATTCGGGTTCTAGGAGTTCCTGAAGGCATGGAGAGGGAGAAAATATTAGAAGGCCTTTTTAGTGAGATACTAGCAGAAAATTTCCCAGGTTTGGAGAAGGACAGAGACATCCTAGTACAGGAAGCTCATAGAAACCCTAATAAACATGACCAAAAGAGATCCTCACCATGACACGTCGTATTCAAACTCACAACAGTGAAACACACACACAAAAAAGATCCTAAAAGTGCAAGAGAGAAACGCCAGATTACTCTCAGAGGATCTCCAATTAGACTCACAGCTGACTTCTCTTCAGAAACCCTACAAACTAGGAGAGAATGGCGAGATATAGCCCAGGTACTAAGAGAGAAAAACTGCCAACCCAGAATATTATTTCCTGCAAAGCTCTCATTTGTGAATGAAGGTGAAAGAAAGACCTGTCACAGCAAACAGAAACTGAAAGAATTTGTCGCCACTCGTCCAGCTCTAAAGAGTTGCTTAAAGATGTGTTACATACAGAAACACAGAAACATGGTAACCAATATGAAAGAATATAAAGGAAGTAAACCTCACAGCAAAAGATCACCGGAATCTCAAACCATATATTAGAAAAAATCATTGGCAAATGACAGGGCAAAGTTAATCCTTCTCGATAGTCACATTGAATGCTAATGGCCTGAACTGTCCAGTTATAATATACCGATTGGCTGATTGGGTTAAGGAACAAAACCCATCTTTTTGCTGCTTACAAGAAACTCATCTTTCCAACAATGATGCATACAGACTGAAAGTGAAAGGCTGGAAAAATATATACCATGCCAACAGATGAAAAAAGAGCGGGCGTAGCCATCTTAATATCGGACCACATACACTTTACCACAAAAACTGTCAGGAGAGACAAAGAGGGGCACTATTCAATGATTAAGGGATCCATTCAACAGGAAGATATAACAAGTATCAAAGTATATGCACCTAATTACAGGGCACCGGTTTATTTAAAAGACTTGTTAAGGGACTTAAAGGCAGACTTAGACCCCAATACAATAGTTCTGGGGGACTTCAATACTCCACTCTCAGAGATAGACAAATCAACAGGACAGAAGATCAACAAGGAGACAGTAGATTTAAAGGACACTATAGCCCAAATGGACCTAACAGATATCTACAGAACATTTCATCCTACATCTAAGGACTTTACATTCTTCTCAGCAGTACATGGAACCTTCTCTAGGACTGACCACATACTAGGCCATAAAGCAAGTCTCAGCAAATTCAAAAGAATTAGAATCATACCATGCAGCTTCTCAGATCACAAAGGAATGAAATTGGAAATTAGCAACTCGCGAATTCCCAGAGCATGTTCAAACACATGGAGATTGAACAACATGCTGCTGAATGAACAATGGGTCATAGAAGAAATTAAAAGAGAAATCAAAAATTTTCTGGAAGTAAATGAGGATAACAGCACAACAAACCAAAACCTATGGGGTACAACAAAAGCAGTGTTAAGAGGAAAGTTTATATCAATAGGTGCCTACATCAAGAAATTGGAAGGCACCAAATAGATGAGCTTTCAAGTCATCTCAAGGATCTAGCAAATCTGCAGCAAACCAAACCCAAACCCAGTAGGAGAACAGAAATAATTAAAATCAGAGAAGAAATCAACAGGATTGAATCCAACAAAACATTACAAAAAATCAGCCAAACGAGGAGCTGGCTTTTGAAAAAATAAACAAAATTGACACCCCCATTGGCCCAACTAACTAAAAAAAACAAGAGAAAAGACCCAAATCAATAGGATCAGAGATGAAAAGGGAAACGTAACAACAGACGCCACAGAAATAAAAAGAATCATCAGAAATTACTACAAGGACCTGTATGCCAGCAAACAGGGAAATCTATCAGAAATGGACAGATTCTTGGACACATACAACCTACCTAAATTGAGCCAGGAAGACATAGAAAACCTAAACGGACCCATAACTGAGACAGAAATTGAAACAGTGATAAAGGCCCTCCCAACAAAGAAAAGCCCAGGACCAGATGGATTCACTGCTGAGTTCTACTAGATATTTAGAGAAGAACAAACTCCAATTCTTCTCAGACTATTCAAAACAATCGAAAAAGAGGGAATCCTCCCAAATTCTTTCTATGAAATCAGTATCACCTTAATTCGTAAGCCTGAAAAAGATGCAGCATTGAAAGAGAATTACAGACCAATATCCCTGATGAACATAGATGCAAAAATACTCAATAAAATTCTGGCCAATAGAATGCAACAACACATCAGAAAGATCATCCACCCAGACCAAGTGGGATTTATCCCTGGTATGCAGGGATGGTTCAACGTTCGCAAAACAATCAATGTAATACACTACATTAACAGACTGCAGAATAAAAACCATATGATTCTCTCAATAGACGCAGAGAAAGCATTTGATAAAATACAACACCCTTTCATGATGAAAACCCTAAGTAAACTGGGCATGGAAGGAACATTCCTCAATACAATCAAAGCAATATATGAAAAACCCATGGCCAACATCCTATTGAATGGGGAAAAGTTGGAAGCATTTCCACTGAGATCTGGTACCAGACAGGGATGCCCACTCTCACCACTGCTATTCAATATAGTTCTGGAAGTTTTAGCCAGAGGTATTAGGCAATAAAAAGAAATTAATGGCCGAAACTGTGGCTCAATTAGGCTAACACACTGCCTTACTGCGCTGGCACACCTGGTTCTAGTCCTGGTTGGGGCACCGATCCTGTCCCGGTTGCCCCTCTTCCAGGCCAGCTACTTCTGTGGCCATGTAGTACAGTGGAAGATGGCCCAAGTACTTGGGCCCTGCACCCCATGGGAGACCAGGAGAATCACCTGGCTCCTGCCATCTGATCAGTGTGGTGTACCGGCCACAGCGTGCCTTTCGGCGGCCATTGGAGGGTGAACCAATGGCAAATAAGACCTTTCTCTCTGTCTCTCTCTCACACTGTCCACTCTGCCTGTCAAAAAATAAAAAAAAAAACAAACAAAAAAATTAAAGGGATACAAATTGGGAAGGAAGAACTCAAACATCCCTCTTTGCAGATGATATGATTCTTTATTTAGGGGAACCAAAGAACTCTACTAAGAGACTACTGGAACTCATCGAAGAGTTTGGCAAAGTAGCAGGATATAAAATCAACGAACAAAAATCAACAGCCTTTGTATACACAGGCAATGCCATGGCTGAGGAAGAACTGCTAAAATTAATCCCATTCACAATAGCTACAAAAACAATCAAATACCTTGGAATAAACTTAACCAAGGATGTTAAAGATCTCTATGATGAAAACTACAAAACCTTAAAGAAAGAAATAGAAGAGGACACCAAAAAATGGAGAAATCTTCCATGCTCATGGATTGGAAGAATCAATATCATCAAAATGTCTATTCTCCCAAAAGCAATTTATACATTCAATGCAATACCAATCAAGGTACCAAAGACATTCTTCTCAGATCTGGAAAAAATGATGCTGAAATTCATATAGAGACACAGAAGACCTCGAATAGCCAAAGCAATCTTGTACAACAAAAACAAAGCCGGAGGCAGCACAATACCAGATTTCAGGACATACTACAGTGCAGTTGTTATCAAAACAGCATAGTAGTGGTACCGAAACACATGGATAGGCCAATGGAACAGAATAGAAACACCAGAAATCAATTCTAACATCTACAACCAACTTATATTTGATCAAAGATCCAAAACTAATCCCTGGAATAATGACAGCCTATTCAATAAATGGTGCTGAGAAAATTGGATTTCCACGTGCAGACGCTTGAAGCAAGACCTCTACCTTTCACCTTACACAAAAATTCACTCAACATAGATTAAAGACTTAAATCTAATACGTGAAACCATCAAATAGTTAGAGAGCATTGAAGAAACCCTGCAAGATATAGGTACAGGCAAAGACTTCTTGGAAAGACCCCAGGAGCACAGGCAGTCAAAACCAAAATTAACATTTGGGATTGCATCACACTGAGAAGTTTCTGTACTTCAAAAGAAACAGTCAGGAAAGTGAATAGGAAACCTACAGAATGTGAAAAAATGTTTGCAAACTATACCTCAGATAAAGGGTTGATAACCAGAAACTACAAAGAAAACAAGAAAATCCACAACATCAAAACAAACAACCCACTGAAGAGATGGGCCAAGGACCTCAAGAGACATTTTTCGAAAGAGGAAATCCAAATAGCCAACAGGCACATGAAAAAATGTTCCAGATCACTAGCAATCAGAGAAATGCAAATCAAAACCACAATGAGGTTTCACCTCACCCCAGTGAGAATGGCTCACATTCAGAAATCTACCAACAACAGATGCTGGAGAGGATGTGGGGAAAAAAGGACACTAACCCACTGTTGGTGGGAATGCAAACTGGTTAAGCCACTATGGAAGTCAGTCTGGAGATTCCTCAGAAACCTGAACGTAACCCTACCATACAACCCAGCCATCCCACTCCTTGGAATTTATCCAAAGGAAATTAATTTGGCAAATCAAAAAGCCATCTGCACCTTCATGTTTATTGCAGCTCAACTCACAATAGCTAAGACCTGGAACCAACGAAATGTCCATCAACAGTAGACTGGATAAAGAAATTATAGGACATGTACTCTATAGAATACTATGCAGCAGTAAGAAACAATGAAATCCAGTCAATTGCATCAAGATGGAGGAATCTGGAAAACATCATGCTAAGTGAATTAAGCCAGTCCCAAAGAGACAAATCTCATTTGTTTTCCCTGATCGGCAACAACTGAGCACCAAAGGGGAAACCTGTTGAAGTGAAATGGACACTATAAGAAACAATGACCTGATCAGCTCTTGTCCTGACTCTAGATGTACAATGTAATACTTTATCCTCTTTAGTAGTTGTTGTTGTTTTTGTTGTTGTTGTTGTTGTTCTAGTACTAGTGGTTGAACTCTGTAATTAACACACAATTATTCTTAGGTGTTTAAGTTGTAACTGAAAAGTGATCCCTGTTAAATTTCGGAGTGGAAAAAGAGAGGGAGGAGATGTACAATTTGGGACATGCTCAATCAGACTTGCCCCAAATGGTGGAGTTATAAATGTGCCAGGGGATTCCAATACAATCCCATCAAGATGGCATGTACCAATGACATCTCACTAGTCCAAGTGATCAATTTCAGTTCACAGTTGATCGCACTGCTACGTCTAAGTGTCAAAGGGATCACACAAACAAGCCAAGTGTCTGCTAATACTAACTGATAGAATCAAAAAGGGAGAGAAATATTCAACATGGGAAGTGGGATACACAGCAGACTCATAGAATGGCAGACATCCTAAACAGCACTCTGGCCTCAGAATCAGCCCTTAAGGCATTCGGATCTGGCTGAAGAGCCCACGAGAGTATTGTAGGCATGGAAAGCCAAGAACCATGGGAACAAAAAGAAGACCTACATGAAAGATCTCTGTGGGTGAGATCTCAGTGGAAAAAACAGGGCCATCAAAGACGGAGGTACCTTTCTCTGAAGGGAGGAGAGAACTTCCACTTTGACTAGGACCCTATCGGAATAAGATCAAAGTCAGCAAACTCTAAAGGCTTCCATAGCCCTGGCAACTCATGACTTAGAGCCTAGGGAGATTACTGACGCCATGAACAGGAGTGTCAAATTGTTAAGTCAGCAAAAGGTGTCACTGTGTACCTACATCCCATGTGGGATCTGTCCTTAATATGTTGTCTAATGTGCAGTGATGCTATAACTAATACTGAAACTGTATTTTTACACTTTATGTTTCTGCGTGGGTACAAACTGATGAGATCTTTACTAATTATATACTGAATTGATCTCCTGTATATAAAGATAATTGGAAATGAAAAAAAAACCCTGGTGTTAAATTGTAAATGGCATAGAAAATTAATTTTTTAAAAAAATATTATGTAGGATCTCTGTCTTTAGTGTGCTGTATACTCTTATTTAATGCTATAACTAGTACTCCAGCAGTATTTTTTTTCTCCTAGTGTTGCTATCTGGCGGAAAACTGTTGACATCATTACCTAATATATACTAAACTGATCTTCTGTATGTAAAGAGAATTGAAAATGAATCATGATCTGATTGGAAGGGGAGAGGGAGCGGGAAAGGGGAGGGTTGCCGGTGGGAGGGAAGTTTTGGGAGGGGAAAGCTATTGTAACCCATAAGCTGTATTTTGGAAATTTATATTCATTAAATTAAAGTTTAATTAAAAAACGATTAAAGAAAGGCCTTCTAATTTTTTTCTCCCTCTCCATGCCTTCAGGAACTCTTAGAACTCAAATGTTGGGTTTTTTAATAGTATCCTGTAGATTCCTGACAGTATTTTTTAGGTTTCTGATTTCTTCTTCTTTTCTTTGATTTGACTGTTTCCTGTTCTCTGTCTTCTAAGTCCAATATTCTCTCTTCTGCTTCACCCATTCTGTTTTTAGGCTCTCTCTTTTTTTTGTCATTTGATCTATTGCGTTCTTCATTTCATTGTGCTTTTTGTCACTATCACAGTTTCCTGTTCTACTAGTTGTTTCATTTCATTTTGATTCCTCCTTAATATTTCATTTTCATGAGTGATATTTTCTATCTTGTCCATTAAGGATTTCTGTAGTTCAGGAATTTGTGTTTGAGAACTTCTTAATGTTCTTATCAATTTTTTGAGATCCGCTTCTTGTATTTCCTCTATCTCTTCCTCTTCATAATCTTGGATTGGGGTGTCTTGTTCATTTGGGGGCATCATAGTGTCTTCCTTGCTCTTGTTACCTCGATGTTGTTTGGCATGTTGGAGATAATTTATGTTGTTTTTTTTTTTTTTTTTTTGCTGTGGTGTTTTTTTCTTGTTATACTATGCCTCTAAGTGGGCTGTCTGCTTTGATGGATATTTAGAGGCTGTGATGGGTGTGGCCAGTGAGCTCTGCTTGATTCTTCAGGTTTAAAGCTGTGCAAAAAGTGACTCACCCAGATTGTTCTCTCCCTTGCTCCTTGCTGGATCTCTCTCTCTCTCTCTCTCTCTCTCTCTCTCTCTCTCTCTCTCTCTCTCTTTCTCTCTCTCTCTCTCTCTCTCTCCTCTCTCTCTTGACTAAGTTGGGAAGTAATTCGGCACAGGTGAGTGGACTTCAGTGTAGTTGAAATCTGGCCTCTGTGAGTATTCGTTTGATCTAACCCTGGGACCACACAAAGAGTTTATGCAGCCCTCAATGTATTCTCAAATTTCACCAAAGTTCCAAAGTTACTGAGTTTGTGAACTCATTAGTTGCACTTTACATATGTAAAATGACACCTGCTCTTTATTTTGCTCTTTGAGTGAAGAGAGAGGCCTCTGCCTTTCCCCACCAATGTCTCGGGTTTCTGACGTTTTTGTCTTACCTCTCGTTCGTTCCCGTGCTGGCGAGATTCTACGGCTCGGCTCCCGCAGTTGGGTTTCCATGCAGTGGGCTCCCTGTAGGTCCTCTGTGTCACATCCACTAGATCTGGAAGCATTCCCTCTGCAGTTTTTATTTGAATCTTTTTCCTGAGGCTACAGTAATTCCACTTTTATGAAACTTTATTTTCCCAAACTACAGCGCACGTCCTCACTATCCACCATCTTGGCTCTGCCCCCAGAAGGTATCTCTTAAAACCAAGTGTCTAGTTAGAGCTGAACCAAATTAGCACATTGCCAGGCATGTCACTGGCATTTTCATGTGTGAGATTTTTATATATACATATTTTAATAGAGGGGAAATTATCCTACATTAAACCATTTTCCAAATAGAGAAAACAAGCTAAAAAAAACTGCTTTTATTTTCTAAGACTGAAGTTGAAAAATTGAAGAGGGGGGTAGTTGGGTTTACCCTTTAGGCCTTTACAATAGTACAACAGAAATTGGGCTGCATACCCTCATAATGAATTTTTAGGTTATAAAAAATGCCAATTTCTTGCTATGCTTGAGACTCATATTTTAAAAAAGATTTATTTATTTATTGGAAAGTCAGAGTTACACAGAGAGGAGAAGCAGAGAGAAAGGGGGGGGTCTTCCATCCAATGGTTCACTCCCCAATTGGCTGCAACAGTTGGAGCCATGCAGATCCTAAGCACGGAACCAGGAGCTTTTTCTGGGTCTCCTACAAAGGTGCAGGGGCCCAAGGCTTTGGGCCACCTTCTACTGCTTTCCTGCAGAGAGCAGAGAGCCACACTGGAAGTGGAGCATCTGGGTCTTGTGCCAGTGCCCATATGAGATGCCAGTGCCTCAGGCCAGGGCATTAGCCTGCTGTGCCCCAGTGCCAGCCCCTTGAGTCTCATTTTTTAAAAAGATTCTTTACTTCTTTATTTGAGAGGTAGAGTTACAGTGAAAGGGAGAGACAGACAGAAATGTTTTCTGTCTACTGGTTTACTCTCCAAATGGCCGCAGCAGCCAGAGCTGCACTGATCTTAAGCCAGGAGCCAGGTGATTCTTCCCGGTCTCCTATGAAGGGGCAGGGACCCAAGGACTTGGGCCACATCCACTGCTTTCCCAGGCCACAATAGAGAACCGGATTGGAAGAAGAGCAGCCGGAACTAGAACTGGTGCCCATATGGGATGCCAGTGCCACAGGTTGAGGATTAACCTACTGCACCACAGCACTGGCTCCGAGTCTCATTTTTTGAGCATTCCCATGATTCATCTTGAAGTCCCAAGATCAGAGACTGAATTCTGAGTTAAGACAGGACTTTTAGCATTCTAGAGGTAGTAATCTTAAGACTCAGTTCTGGTGTCTCCTTGTGTTGATCTTTTGACCAAAGTCTGGGTGTCAAAGGAATTCCCAGTGTCCTGTGGCTGAGTATTGTGCCATCCTGAGAGTATCATTCAAGCTCTGGGCTGTGGGAACATTGTATCACAGATCCCACAGTGAGGGAGAGGTAGTCAGGTAGGAGTGTGTGGTCTACACTCAGCCACCCTTTTGCCTGAGTGCCTGGGATGCCTTGACTACTCACTGCCAAGGAAATTGAATTCCAGTGAGATGGGAATGTGTTTGGAGTCTTATTCACTTACCCCATTAAAGAACTGACTTTGAGTTTCCCCCAAGTTTCCTTTAGTCTATAAAGAAAACCTCTACTGAGGTTTCCTGAAAGGGATATCTCACAAAAACTAGTGCATGTCTTGAATATAGTCCCGAGAGCCAATGTGGCCCTTATCACCTCGATGATGAGTTGCACTTGTAAATGTCACACCCAGTGAGTTGCCACATCCCTCTGGAGTTTTCATGGGGCCTGATGGAGTAAGGACATAAGCCTCAGACATTCTAGTTCCTTGCTCAAAAGTAGGTGGAATCAGAATTAACCCCCTATTCCCGCTTCCTTTCAAGAGACTAGTTCAGTCTCACATCCTATATTGTTCCACATGCCACACTCTGCATTTTTTCTGGGTTTGACAACCCATGCACATGTTGAAAAACCTGTATGGAGAAGCTCATACTGCCTATTGACACCCCAACCCCACTCCAGACCCTTAATCATCTAAGGTTTATAAGCACAGCCCACTGAGGAGTCTGTCTTCTGCCACATATTCAGTCTGTGAGCAGAGTGGCAATTGGCCACCACTGAGAATAAATCCCTTTCGGTTGTGAGTTCATATCCTGTCTCCACTCTGTTCTGCATACTTTTTTAACAGTAAGAGAGAGAGACAGAGAGAAAGTTCTTCCTTTTTCTGTTGGTTCACGCCCTAGTGGCAGCTAAGGCCGGTGCATTGAGGCTGGTGTGCTGCGCCAATCCGAAGCCAGGAGCCAGGTGCTTCCTCCTGGTCTCCCATGGGGTGCAGGGCCCAAGGACCTGGGCCCTCCTCCACTGCACTCCCAGGATGCAGCAGAGAGCTGGACTGGAAGAGGAGCAACCAGGACAGAATCCAGCACCTCAACCAGGACTAGACCCTGGGGTACCAGCACCACAGGTGGAGGATTAGCCTAGTGAGCCATGGCACCAGCCTGTATACCTTTCTTTACAGGGCCAGCCTCAGAATCCTTGCAAACCACTCAAGAAATACCAGGGTGTGATAAGGGTTCTTTGTGGGGTCCAAATGCAAAGAGAAGGAAATTCTGTGATGGAAGGGCCCCATAGGGCCCTAAGGTTTACTAAGCCTCAGAGTCAGGGGTAATGACTACCAGTAGGATCCTGCAATAGCCAGTAAAGAGGCACACTGGAGGAAGAAATTCCTGAGATACTAGAAAGCTACTGTGACTTCATACCCTGGACCAAAAGCTGGTACTGGAAGTGTCCGATTGAGGTACAGTCGACTAAACCAGCCTCAAGGATGAGGGGGTCAGGTCAGGAGGGATCTCAAAGTTTCAAGATTCATCATATGGATTAACCCATATATTTCAATAACAATTGAGGTTATTGGGTCTAAATTTTTGCTGAAACCCTGGGGCAAAATTACCATGATATGGGCAACGGTCATCTGAAAAAAAAATCTCTTCTCTACCTGGTATTAAAAGGCTCAGCAATAGTCAAACACTGATAACAGAGGGACCCTGGTTGCTCATTAAACATAGAACCAAGGACCCTATGAGAGACTCTGGAGAAGAACTTAATTCATGTTAGTGTGCATGCTGGGAAGTAGTCACGAAGGGATTTAAAACAGAATTCTAAAACAAGGAGTCATAGTAAAGAGATTGACACTGGGGCTGATGCTGTGGCTCACTTGGCTAATCCTCTGCCTGTGGTGCCAGCATCCCATATGGGCACCAGGTTCTAGTCCTGGTGCCTCCTCTTCCAGTCCAGCTCTCTGCTGTGGCCCTGGAGGGGAGTGGAGGATGGCCCAAGTGCTTGGGTGCATGCACCCACGTGGGAGACCGGGAAGAGGCACCTGGCTCCTGGCTTCGGACTGGCACAGCGCAGGCCATAGTGGCCATTTGGGGAGTGAACCAACAGAAGGAAGACCTTTCTTTCTCTCTCTCTCTCTCTCTCTCTCTCTCTCTCTCTCTCTCTCTCTCTCTCTCTCTCTCTCTCTCATCGTCTATAACTCTGCCCATCAAATAATACTTAAAAAAAAGAGATTGACACTTTTCTCCATTTGCTTCTAGAGCATAAAAAGTGTCTTCCAAAGTCCATGTGAATCACTTATAGGGAAAAATTCCAAGGAGGGTAGTTGAAGGCAACATAGGAATCTCACCTCTTCTCTACCAAGGAGAGTCATCCAGTCAGAAATGAAAGTAAAGGGGAAGTCAGCGCTTTGTAACCCTACTAGATAGTGTCTGGAATTTGCCTGGGGAGATTTCAATAATACTGAGGAGTAGTCTTAGGGACAGTCAGTCTTCCACCCACTTATCTCCTGCCACATACATCCATGGCATCATTCTGGAAAGGAAAATGGAAGTGATAGGAAAAACAAGTAGGAGCAATAGGCTGTTGTTGGCCTTTTACTCACTGCTTAGAGAAGAAATCCTGGGAGAGCCCCCAGTAATTTTGCAGGAAGACTGGTATGATAAGCCTGTGTTCATGTCTTGATGTTGGTGACAATTTATGAAGCTAGACCCATGGTGAGACTAGAAGAAGTGAAGTTTTATTTAAGTGAGGAAAAAGGAAGCTCCACACAGTACAATTGGAAGAGCTGTATTAGAGACTCCAAGCCACTGCAGTCTCATAGTCTTTGTAGGTCCTTAACATTTATCTCCAAAGAACACAAATAGTGGTTATACTTTAGCCTCTGTGAAAGCCTAGGAGAGTTTTAATGGAGGCCTTTCTCCCTTATTTTGATCTAAACCTAGATGTTGTCACCAAAACCTATATCTTGTAATTGTTGATAAGTATTTGATACAAGGAGTTTCCAACTAGTTCTGTTTAGTGTGTGCATGCTGGGAAAATGCTGTAGTTTGTATATGCTGACAAGGAGCTGTGGGATAGCATTAGTTTGGCTTAATTTTAGTCTAAGGTTCCCTAACTAAGACCCCTGGTTAGGAAAGCCCCTCCTGCTGGACTGCCGACTAAATATTAAATTTGGCCATGAGCTCAGAAACCCTGCATCTCCATCTAATGGATACAATGGACAGATTTCTTGCATGCTAGGATTTCTTGCATGTTCAGTCTCACCTGAGAGATACCCTTGGACATAGATTGGACCTTACTGCAGAAAGACACATGACTTTGCACACAGGTAAGCCCCAGAATGGACAGAAAACTCAGCCTTGGGGGCACCATGTGATTCAAGGCCAGGGGAGAAACTGGCCCCCTAGTTTAGGGACTGCAATGTACTATTTTTCTAAAAGAAGGTCCCCATATTGAGCCTGCAGCATGTATAGGCCAGGAGATATCAGGATATTTCAAAAAGTTTGTGGAAACAGAATGCAAAGATATGCTTCTGTTGGTGTAAACATGTTCGGAATACACATGTAAGAGATCTTCAAAACCATACATGGAAAATACATGTTGTACAACAAATAGTTTGCATGGAATGTGGAATTGTTTTGTATGTCAGCAAATGAGAGACAAGAGTATTCTCTATTTAAGACACTGAAAGAAAGTAAATCTTTGAGAATAAGATTTACCATTAACTCTAAAAAGAAAATTTGTTTAGGACAGAGGTACTGCATGGAATGTTGGTATACAAGGACTCTTTTTTTTGACAGGCAGAGTTAGACAGTGAGAGAGAGAGACAGAGAGAAAGGTCTTCCTCCCATTGGTTCACTCCTCAAATGGCCGCTACGGCTGGCACTGAGCCGATCCGAAGCCAGTAGCCAGGTGCTTCCTCCTGGTCTCCCATGAGGGTGCAGGGCCCAAGCACTCAAGCCATCCTCCACTGCCTTCCCGAGCCACAGCAAAGAGCTGGACTGGAAGAGGAGCAACTGGGACTAGAACCCAGTGTCCCAACTGAGACTAGAACCTGGGGTACCAGCACCACAGGCAGAGGATTATCCAAATGAGCCACAGCACTGGCCCACAATGACTCTTGTTGTCATTGTACAAATCAACACTCCTGTATGACATCAGTAATCACGTGAGTCTCTTAAGGTGAGATGCCTAGGCTGTGGAAGTCTCTTCAATCCACAAACCCCATCAGACTTTAGACAAGGCATGCACAAAGTGTCAGTTGTCTACTTCCTTCAGAGGAGACATTTCTCTTCGATGGCCACTTCTTTCCACTGGAGCTTGGGCCATAGTGGTCCTTCAGTGCAGGGACACTCTTCACACTAGTGCCCTGGCCTTTCACACCTGAAATGCTCATTTGTTGCATTTTCAGCCAGATGGGATTTCCTTATGGACTGATTCTGAGGCCACTGGGTGCTACTTAACAGCAACTGCCATTGAACGAGTCTGCTGTATGGACTGCTTTCCTTGTTGGAGCAATCTCTCCCTTTAAACAAACCCTGTCTGTATTATGCGTAAACACTTATAGCCTTAGAAGTGAGTTCGCAGGAGTGCCTGAAGAACTATGCAGCTGAGCAGCCTCTTGGTAGGACCTGAGGAAACAAAAGTGGACAAGGCTCTCCCCAAGCCTAATGATGTTTAAGCATGTGACTTGGATCCACTGCATTAGGTATAATTCTCATGCCTTACTTTATTTCTGTGAGACTTTATTTTTGTACCAAAAATGGGTTACATTGTCTTACTCAGCACACCAGGGACTCCTTATTTCTGACAACTAATGTAAAGCTAAAATAACAAGTTAAAATAACTGTTGAGAAAAACCCTTGGCCTAGGAGACAATCCTAGAAGTCCCCAGAGTAAACCAACAGACCTATGATACATAATCCTAGGAGGCCCCAGAGAACCAGAATAAAGCTAAAATTAAAAAATAAAATAGGGGCTGATGCTGTGGTGCAGTGGGTTACTGCTGGCATCCCATGTGGGCACCAGTTCAAGGCCCAGCTGCTCCACTTCTGATCCAGCCCTCTGCTATGGCTTGGGAAAGCAGTAGAAAATGGTCAAGTCCTGGAGACCCCGCAATCACATCTGAGATCCAGAAAAAACTCTTGGTTCCTGGCTTTGGATCAGCACAGCTTTGGCAGTTGCAGACAATTGGGGAGTGAACCTCTGGATGTAAGACCTCTCTCTCTCTCTCTCTCTCTCTCTCTCTCTCTGTAACTCTTTCAAATAAATATTAAAAATAAAATAATAAAATAAATTTCCAGGGCTAATTTCCATAATCTTAGGTCACCCACTGTTGTGTTCTCAGTGATCCATGGGAGAAACCTGAAAGAGGACCAGCATAAAGCTAAAATGAAAAACGAAAATAATATACCTCACTGTTAACCAGGTAAGCATCATGCAACCAGCTATTGGGGCCCCCTTCTTGGGGCTGGAGATATGTTGTTCATATCATAGAAGTCCTCACAGAGGATGCCATCTTGCAACCAGCTGTTGTCACTGGGAGCTGCTATTCTGGGGCAGAAGTCCTACCCTCTGCAGCAGGAAGTCGAACCTCCACTATGTTTGGAGTCCTTCCTTCCTGCCACTAGCTGCAATTGCTAGGCAACAGAACACATCTCTCTGGTTTGCCCCACCAAATAATGCCTGCAATTAGTAAATGAAAGCACCCTAGGATATATGACTTTAAGTTGAAAGAACCCAAGACAAAAAGAATGGTCAGAAACCATAAAGTTGTCCCATAAAACCAAAGGCTTAAATTTAAGCCTCTCCATGGAAAACCAAGAACCATGGGAAAAAAAGAAGACCTAAATGAAAGATCTCTGTGGGTGAGATCTCAGTGGAAAAATAGGGCCATCAAAGAAGGAGGTACCTTTCTCTGAAGGGAGGAGAGAACTTCCACTTTGACTATGACCCTATCAGAATAAGATCAAAGTCGGCAAACTCTAAAGGCTTCCATAGCCCTGGCAACTCATGACTAGAGCCTAGGGAGATTACTGATGCCATGAACAGGAGTGTCAAATTGTTAAGTCAGCAACAGGAGTCACTGTGTACTTACATCCCATGTGGGATCTGTTCTTAATGTGTTGTCTAATGTGCAGTGATGCTATAACTAGTACTGAAACAGTATTTTTACACTTTGTGTTTCTGCGTGGGTGCAAACTGATGAGATCTTTACTAATTATATACTGAATCGATCTCCTGTATATAAAGATAATTGGAAATGACAAAAAAAAACCCTGGTGTTAAATTGGAAATGGCATAGAAAATTAATTTAAAAAAAATTATGTAGGATCCCTGTCTTTAATGTGCTGTACACTGTTATTTAATGCTATAACTAGTACTCCAACAGTATTTTTTTCACTTTGTGTTGCTATATGGGGGCAAACTGTTAAAATCTTTATATATACTAAACTGATATTCTGTATGTAAAGAGAATTGAAAATGAATCTTGATGTGAATGGAAGGGAAGAAGGAGCGGGAAAGGGGAGGGTTGCAGGTGGGAGGGATGTTATAGGGGGGGAAAGCCATTGTAACCCATAAGCTGTACTTTGGAAATTTATATTCGTTAAATAAAAGTTTAATAATTGAAAAAAAGAATATAAAAAATTAAGCCTCTCCAGTAATTTAAACTATCCCTAAAAACAAACAACTGGAAACACTTATAAATTTGCAAACAATCACAAACTGCCACATCTTTTTCCTGCTTCTCTGCCTAAATCCAGTTAATGCTAACAGTCTGTATTAGCCTCTACAACTACCAAAATTAGAAACACTAAAGACATCAAGTTTTGCATTTTAGCTGACTTTTCCAAGCTGTGAACACTGAGAGAAGAGATTATGGGGAAAAGAGAGATTTCCAGGATTTGGAAACCATGGATTGCTGACAGAAACTGATGGAATTCCACTTACCATATTGCCATTGTGGAATGGGTTTTCTGCTGTCTGATTCTGTCAATTAGTTGTGGGGTAGGTTGGGCAGAAATTCCTGTTCTTGGCTCTTGTATCTTACTTACAGGAGTATTCTAAGCATAGACAGTACCACAATTAAGTGATGCAGTTTATTTGAAAAATGAGGAAAACATACACACACACACACAAACACACACACAAACACATGCACAGACACACAAACAGAGAGACAGAGAGGCAGAGACAGAGATATATGGTACTGCCCCTCCAGGTCCCAGGTCAGGTGAGTACATCCTGGGATACATGCATGAATAAGATTACATAGGGCAAGGGAGGTGTGGCTTCCAACTTGTGGCCCTAATCTAGCCACCTGTCTTATCATGATGATAAAAAGAGGTAATGCAGACATTGCCAATGATGTAGAAGATGGCTAAATGATGAGGACAAATAAGGAAGTAGTAAAGTAAAGTTTAATAGAGCAGCACACCATCCAGTTAGTTGAAGACAGATGTACTCCTGGTTGTCACAAAGAATGCTCCCATTTTGTTTAACGTGAGCCTGCTGGAAAGTAGCTGTAGGATGGTGTTAGTCTGGCCTGCTTTTAGTCATGGCCTCCCTTGTTTCCTCCCTCTGCTTATAGAAACCTTGGTTGCTGTCAAGGGTTAGGGTAAGGACTTCTCTGACTTATTGAAGCTAAGCAGGGGAAAGAAGGAGCCCACTGTCAAGACAGGGTTGTAGCAAAAGTGGCGTCTTCAGGGAGACTCAGTGCCAGTTCACAGCAACTGCTTCAGTTTGAGGTTTCATGTGGTGGGCCGTCTAGAATTTCACCACTTCAAGTCTGGGAGAAACAGATCTAACAAGCAGATTAGATACACAGGGTCCAAAACACAGGGTAGAGTCATTATAAGAGGAGCTAAGAAGAGTACTACACACACCAGGAGGCAGTTTTCCCAGAGAGGCAAATAGAAATTGACAGCAGGGGGCCTGCTAATAATCACTGGGCATTAAGGCCTGGCCAGGTATCTGTGAGGTCCAGACCTATCTGGACCTATCAATCTTTTCACATGGGGTAGTGGAAGAGACTCCATAGGGAAAATGTGAGCCACCTTAGGGAAGACACCCTGTTGATTTCTATTACCTAGCTGCCCTGAGTGGATAGCTGGCCTCAACAGGAGGTTAGAGGTGGTGGCATCATTAATTTATATTTATTTATTTATGTGTTTGACAGGTAGAGTTACAGAGAGTGAGAGGGAGAGACAGAGAGAAAGGACTTCCTCCCGTTGGTTCACTCCCCAAATGACCACAACAGTTGGAGCTGCACTGATCCGAAGCCAGGAGCCAGGTGCTTCTTCCTGGTCTCCCATGCGGGTGCAGAGGCCCAAGCACTTGGGCCATCTTCCACTGCTTTCCCAGGCCGCAGAAGAGAGCTGGACTAGAAGAGGAACAGCCGGGACTAGGACTGATGCCCATATGGGATGCCGGTGCCACAGGTGGAGGATTAATCTAGTGTGTCACTGCGCAGGCCCCAGAGGTGGCATCTTTAAAAGGAAATTTACAGCTCTGCCTGTAATGTTACTGACCTTAGGCTGTTCCCCTGATGGCAGTGATTACTTTAGTAGCTGGGCAGAGTGAAGGTCCTTTTCTGCTTAGGAAGAGGCCACAGGGTTTGCAGTAGTGAACTGAAAGCCTTTCAGACTGACTCCTGTCAGGACTTGGGACTACTGGCCCACTGTCCTGGTTTTCCACATCAAAAAACAATGCAATTTGTGGTGGGGTAGCCCTCTTAGGTCTCCCTGATGGAAAATCACTGTGTAAAGCTTTTGTTAAATGGCCTGCACCTATCCTTACATTGCTTCTGCTACCTACCTCTCTTGCTACTCTTCCTTCTGGATTCTGTTCAAGATAGATTACAGAAGAAGACTTTATAATGTCATCCACAGGGATGTTCAGTCACATCCCTAATCTTTGGTGGCATGAACTAGAAATCTGTGGTCACAGGGTTGTTCTGAGATCATTTTTCCTGTGAAATAAGACAATGCCCATGAAGAGAGCCACATCCTACTTCTAAGTAAGGTCAAACATGATGACCACCTTATAGAACCTGTCTACAATTTTTTTTAAATATGGAACGCTTCACGAATTTGCATGTCATCCTTGCGCAGGGGCCATGCTAATTTTGAAGTCATTAATGAAACTTTTTGCTCTCCTTTAGCTTGGATTGAGAAGGTAGGCTTTGCCTATGTACCATGCTTATAGAAAAAAAAATCTAGGAGTAAAATCTTACCCATGTGTAAGAGAGCCACCTCTGTGAATTTATTTATTATTCTTATTGAATAAAATTGTTTTGGAGCTAAGTTTGTGCCCTGTCTCCTTTCTGTTCAGCTCCCATTTTACTTATAAGGGCTTGCCGGCATCTGATCTCTGCAGACTTGGACTGCCTCACTAATTTTGTTACAAGATGATGAAAGTGATCTTGGGTTCTCTGTTGCCATTGATTTCTCAACAATGTTGAAGTGGATTGGTTTGTGAGAGGGGCAGCATGGTGGGGGCAAGAGGCACGCAGTCACCACACAGACCCCGGGAGTCGGGTGAAAGCAGGCTTGAGGCGAGTAGCCCGCAGACTCGTTTATTACAGTTGGAACATCTTACATAGCCAAAACCAGCCAATCTGGTCAAGGGGCGGTCTATGCCCCAACCAATCACAGCCTGTTGCCAGGCAGGCTCCATTGCCAGGTGGGTTTCAAAGCCATTACTGAGTAACTAACACTTGCCAGTGGCCACCTTGGCATGGCCTTCTCATTCCACCACATTTCCCCCTTTTTGTTTATTTTTGAGCAACAGAAGGCAGGATTCTTGGCCATACCATTGCTGACCCCGTTTCCATGGGGTCTCCATACACAGCTGTGCCTGTCTTAGGTTGTCCCCCAGGGGATCTTACCCATCATTGACTAACCAGTGCTCAAATCGAGAGACCACAGGATTGCTTGCTCAGATAGGGGTAGGAATGAGGAATAATGGTTATCAGGAATGGCGTGACCACACACAGGCTGTGGGCCATTTGAGTGGCTGACCAGAGCTAGTGGGGTACACAACAGTAACAGATATGGCTTTGGGCAGTTTCCCAGGGTAGGATGATAGGGCAGGTGTGTCTGGTAACAAGGCGGAGTCTTGGTCTTGTTCAGCTGGTTCTGGCTGGCTGTCAGTTTCAGGTTTGATGTTTCTAGCTGGTACCCAAATGGGCTGTTCCACATTCTCTGGAAAGACACAAACATATCCGCGACCTTTGGTTAGCAGAAGGTGTGTTATGAGGGTTAGTGGAGGGTTCTATGTGTCCATTTTCCAATTGTTCTTGTACTAATTCTTTAAGGATGCTAAGTTTGGGTTGTATGATTGGCCACTGCTCTACCCAATGTTTCCTGTTTTTTCTCATTCAATGGGGGTTGGGCTTGGCTTTTGTATGAGGTGAGCAGTGGCACTAGAATTTGAGGTGAATCTTACTTGTAGGCTCTCCGTTAAAGCTGTTGGCTTGTGGAGATTTGTGACCCGTAGTAAGGACTGCTTGCATTTGTGAGAGCACATCTCTCCCCCATAAGGTCATGGAAACCTCAGCAATTAGTGGAAAGATGGTTCCTGTATCTCCATTGTCATCTCACCACGTTACGGGTCTGATGACCTGATCAGCCAATTTTAAAATCCTCCAACACCTTGGAGGTCAGGTCCAGGTGCTGTCTTCCAAAGTTGTATTTTTCTTGCACCCCTAGCTTTTAAGACAGTAACATCTGCTCCCATATCAATTAAACCCACAAAGGCAATGTTATTTAAATATAGGGTCAATTTCTGCCTCAGATTGAAGATAGGCATTGACCAGTTAATGGTGGTGGGACTCCCTCTTACTTGCTGAGCTGAGGGCGCCCCACTGGAAGTTTAAAGGTTTGGTCTTGCAATCCTTTGCCCAAATGAAAGCCTTTTTTATATCTAGGACACAGCGTTCTGGGCTTGCCCCATCTTTTAGCATTTGGGCAGTTTCGCCGTAGGTTTCCTGTTTCCTGGCATCCCCAGCAAACTGGAGGGTTATTAGACTTCAATCAGAGGCTGGGATAACAACCAATCAGAGACAAGGAGAAAATACATCAGAGTTGTGAGAATTGGTTACCGTGTTTAGCCTTCCTGTGGTGGAAAGCTTAATGTTGCTACAGGCAGCTTCTGGGAGGAGACTTGCACATTGTTCCACTCCTAAAGGGACTCTGCACCTTTTTAAACTCCTCATCCCCACATCCCCCAAATAACTGGACCTAACTGCTGTTAATTAGGGATATGGGAGTGACAACCACTCTAGCTGCTTCCTGCTAGAAAGGGACACAATAAGGGGTCAGCAGAAGAGCATTCCTCTGGGAGGTCAATCAAAGGCTCCCTAATACAATGCAGATTTCCTGGGGACATTGTCTGGAGTACCATGAGGAGTTTGATGGCTTCTAATTGTTTAACTCTGTGTTACACAAAGCATGCCACGCAGTTTAGGCTGGATGGTCCTATGGAGAGTATTAAAAGGATTGCACATGTTAGTCTTAGGAAGAACAATAGCCAAGGTGGCCACTTCCGATTTTTAACTAAATTTCTCCAGTTTTCAAAGAAATTTCCATCAACAGGTATTTAATTCATTTCTTCATGTAATTTGTCAACTTCCCTTTGAATTATGTTTATCAGTTAAATTAAAACAACACAATTCTGGCAATTGCCTACATTCATTTTGTTTTTTTAGTAATGTGTAACTGATGGCTGCATGGCTTTGTAAGACTCCTCCCCAAATTTGGCTCGGCTCCTCACTGAGACATGTTAGGGAAAGTAGCAGTGGCGTTAGCTGTCCTTTCCAATACACAAGCCAATGATTAATTTCCTTATGTGCCCATGCAGCTGGTCCAGGTGTTGGTATATTGGAAATAACCACTACCAATGCCTCAGTCCAAGTGGATGGTGACAAGAATCATCATACTCCAGGGGGAATGATCATCTGGCATGTATGGAATACATAACTCTACAGGAGGACATAATAGGAGTCCCACCACCAATGAGGAAATGCTTCTCCTTTCAAATAGCTGCATGAGCATGGAGGCCCAAGTAAAGATACTGAGCCAGTGTATATATTGACTCTCTGGTCCTTGCTTGGTTCAAGGGTTCCATTTAAGTCTATCAGTTCAGTCAGCTGAGCACTTACCCTGGGGGCCACAGGGACTCTTAATAGCTTCTGTGAAAGTAACCATTGCCTAGCAAGCCTGGTGATGTCCACATTCCATAAAGGAGCTCATATCCTGGATTTTTCAAGGGGTCTCCCTAAGTTCTTCTCTGGTTGCATATGTCTGCAGGACTACCTCTTCATAGTCATGCCTGAGACTTTTCATCCACTCTGGGAAGAAGGTGGCAGTGTTAAGAGATGAGCATAGCTTGATTTGAGCTGCTGGGCTCTCCACTAAGAATGCTTGATATTTTAAGAGGTGGTCATCTCAACCAAAGGCTTCCTTTTGGAGGCCAGCAATATGGTCACATTTTGCATTATTTATACTACTAAATCTGGCCCCAAAGTAAATTTGGTGACTTCAGGGACCAGGAGAGTGATTACAGCCACTACCCAGAGGCAAGCTGTCTATCCCTTGGCCACAAAGTCAATATCCTTGCTAAGACACCCTATAGGCTGTTAACTTGGTTCTTTCATTTAAGGTACTACTCCCAATACGATCCATTTTCTTTCTGTTTCTTAGAGAGTAAAGGTTAATCCATGAGGAGGTATAGGGCAGGGGCCTTAGGTAGGACCTATTTAAGTTCAGTGAAGACTTTATTGGGGTTCTGAGCTCCATACCAGAGTATGGGTGCTGGCTACCTGGATGTCCTTTATCAGTTGATACAAGGGATAAGCCATCCCCCCATATCCAGGGATCTAGAGATGAGAAGACCCTGTAAGACCCAGGAAGCCTATAAGCGGCTTGAGAGTCTTAGGATGGGAGCATTTGTCTAGAGCTTAAATCTATCTTCTCCCACTACCTACTTTCCTTCAGAAATAGTCAAGTCCAGGCATCTCGAGACTGCATTTTGAGACTTCATAATCTCTTTTGGCTAAAACTTGGAGACGTACATGGTGTGCTCTTGGAGTCTTCCTTGGTTTGAGTGTACAGGAGAATGCCATCTGCATGTTGTAGAACATTTCTTGAGGGTTAATTGAACTGTTACAGATACAGATTTTTGGACAAGACCTACAAAAATAAGTATGGACTGTTCCTGAAACCCTGGGATGACAATGTCCAAATCAGTTTTGAGGATTGGCTGAAGGGGTCCTCAAAGGCAAATAGAACTTTGGAATCAGGGTGAAGGGAGAATGCAAATGAAGGCATCCTTTAATCATAAAACAGTGAGCTAGGCCATCCTTTCTGGGATTATATAGGATCAGAAACCACAGGATGGATGGGCACCACTGCTTCATTAATTAGCCAGAGATTCTGTACTGGTCTCCATTCTCTAGTTGGCTTTTGGACCCCTAGAACCATAGTGTTAGAGGGACTAGTGTAAGGCTTTATAAGTACCTGCACCTGGAGATTTTGTACTCTATGGCTCTTAGTCCTTCTGAGTCATGGGCTTTAATGGATAATTTCTCTAATGAAGAAAAAAGATAGGTCTTTAAGATCATCCTGCAAAACTGGGCAGTTATAGCCCAACCAATTTTTCTCTGGACGTTCCAAACTTTGAGATTGATAACTATCTCAGTTTAGAGGGAAGCCTGAAGTTGTCTCATCCTATAATAAGGTGGCCTTCATCTGACCCAGGAGCTTTCTGATTATTAAAGGTGCTGTACTATCTGAGATAATCATAAAGGACTGAGTAAATATTAGCTCATTCCAGACACAGTTCAAAGGTTGGGTGAAAATTCTAACTGAGGTAGGGGTTACTGAAATAACTTTAGAGGCACTATATGCAAGGAGAGGGGTCCAAAGCTAGGATTAAGAACAAAAAATATTACTTTCGTGTCCAAAAGGAAACTTATAGGATGTAGGCAGCCTTTGGACAAGCTTAGGCCAATCTTGGCTTGTGGAATTCCTGGGATAAGAAAGTCACATACTCCCATCCTGAAGGAGGATGATAATCAAGAACGCTCTGTTAAAATTATCTGTGCCACTGGAGGCCCCGAAAAGTGGCTTACATATGCTGTTATCTTTTGTGCTTTTTTGTGCTTCTTTGTGCTGGTTATGTATAACTACCTCCGAGACATTGGAATAAACTAGCCTTGTTGTCTTGGCTCCATTCTCTGCGATCTCTTGTCCCTCTTTTCAGTCCCTCTCCCTCCCTTAGGTTCTGTTTGACTGGTGCGGCTGGCCCACACAATAGGAAATCTGTTTCCCTTCACTATGAGAACCACATGGGGCCCCTGGGTACTGATCTTGACCCTGCAAAGGAAACACTGGAGCTCTTCAGTCTCATGAACCCTTCAATCATGTGGGAAGTCTACTGGAAATGCCTGTCCCTGAAGCTCTTGGCTTCTGGGGCAGTTAAATTTACAATTATCACCTCTGTAAATAGGCCATAGCCCTGGGGGTGGGCGGGGGGTTTGATAATCCTTGGTGAAGCATCCATTTTCTGTGCATCAAAAACACTTGGGATGTACCCAGGGGTTCTTGCTGGAGCTGAGACATCACCCCAAAATGCACCCTTCTTCTTATCTGTTTGCTCCTGCTGTTGAGTGCCCTCCTGATCTCTGTTACAAATCATGGTGGCCATTTTTTTCAGAGAATTGTCCAGGGTGCTTTTGGGTCTCACTGCCACACTTGAGTTTTTTCCCATAATGTTTGGGGCACGTGGGTTTAAAATCAACTGTCCTACTACAGAGACAGTACCTAGTAGGTATAGGTCTTTAAAGTCTCCCTCAAATATTATAAGAAGGTGGGTGTATTTTTGTGTGGCCATTGATATATCAGGTATAGTGTTGAGTAAATGAGGGGCATTGACCTAGATTTCTTGAAATTCACTGCAGAACAGCTGATGACATGCCTCCTTCTCCAATCATCCAAAGAGTCACTAGGACCCTACTTACGGTCATCCTGCAGAACTGCCTGTTGACCACAGGGAATATACATCACTTGATCAGGGATTGCAATTTTGGCATTAGGATAATAAAATTTTGGATAGTAAATTTGACCACGCACAATTTATCCCTGAATTCCTCAGCTGACTATATGGCTCTAAATGCTTACAACCACATTAGAGTGTCTTTTAAATTAATTAATTTGGCTGAAAGCCAGAGTTTAGAAAGAGAGGAAGAGACACAGAAAGAGGGATCATCTACCTGCTGGTTTTCTCCCTCAGTGGCCAACACTGGCAGTCTGAAGCCAGTTTCATCCAGGCCTCCCACATGGTTGTCAGGGACTCAAACACTTGGGCCTTCTTGTGCTGTTCTGCCCAGATCATTAGCAGGGATCTGGATGGGAAGCAGAGCAGACAGGACATGGCAGGTCAGGCAGTGAATTTACCCATGACACACCACAATGCCCACCCCAACCTCATTAGAGTTTGACTGAAGAACAGCATCACATCTTTCCAGGTTAAC
The DNA here is from genome assembly GCF_033115175.1 of Lepus europaeus. Lineage (NCBI taxonomy): Eukaryota > Metazoa > Chordata > Mammalia > Lagomorpha > Leporidae > Lepus > Lepus europaeus. The sequence continues at coordinate 2,718,498 of NC_084851.1, read as the reverse complement.
TCAGACTCCAATGCTAGGTTCTGGAAGGGATCTATGTAACAATCTTGATCATCTGTGAAGAACCCCATATCCCCTTTAATCTGCCTAAGGTCTTGCTAAGTAAAAGGCTCCAAAAGACCCTTGGCCTCTAGGCACTAGCCAAAGAGGCAGTAGATTGGCATTAGGTTCTGGCGGAGATAGAGATAGAGATTTGGAGTACAGATGTGGAATAGGCAGATTACAAAGAGGCCATTGTGGTCCCAGTAGAATAGTTGATTCAGTCTGACAGGCTTTATGGTGTTCGGGATTGTCTCACTATTCAAAGGAATCCTGGATATAAGGAACCCCTAGACCTTTCTCTGCTTTATGATAGAAGAGATCTAGTTGGAAGATGATATATTTCCCTCAAAGGCCAGATTTCTCCTTCATCTAGCTTGTAACTGAGACAGGGTACAGAAAAGATCAAGCATTTATTCCTTACACTCTGAGGATCAAATGAGTCCCAGTGTCAGAGGGTGAACCCCAAGAGAGTGTCTTCAGTAGATGCTTTGTTTTCCATCTCTCACTGCCTGTGGCATCAAGAAATGTCCTGAATTCCACCAGAAAAGGAGGAAAGTGCAAGTAGAAGTAGCATGTGTTACCCATGCTCACTCTGTCTTTCATACCAAAACCTGGCATATGTATTTGTCAGAATAGCATGTGCAGGGAATGTTTAGTCACATTTATTGGTGGCATGCTAGAACTTGGCCTTTGCCTATTCAGATATATACCATCACTTTGCCCCTTACAAAATGAGAAACAGTTCTACCATGCCTCTTAACCTGGATATCCTATTATTTTGACAGTGAGTCTTCATGACAAGAGCCTTAAATAAGGTGTTTTCAGCTAGAGTTTGGAGGGAGGGCACCAGTCCTGGCAACCACTTGAGTTGGTGTCCAGGCAGATGGAGGGATAAAGGAGCATGGTGGGGGAATAAAAAATTATCTCCACTGAGCTACCTCTGAGGATTGGACTGTATAAGAAGGACCTGATCTTCCTATATAGGGGACCCCAAAGAGGAGGAAACCTGAGACCTGAGATGGAAGGATGAGGACACCAGAGAACATCTCAGAGGACCTGTCTCCACAAGTCCAGTTCATGAGGAAGTCTAAATATATTGAGGTATTTGGATAGAAAACCGCACCTCTGTCTGCAAAAGGGTTACCTAAATTCTGACCCAAAACTACCCAAGTGTTTGGCAAATACAGGATAATGGGAACAGGAATTTGAGTTCGTAACAAGTGAGGGGAGTTGGTGGGACAAAGAGAGTATCTAGAGGCCACAGTGTAGTGTGGCTAGCAGAAAAAGAGACAGAGATCTCATATGAATCTGAGGTAAAGTAAGTAGTCATCGTGGCACTGGGATAAGTAGCCCCTGGTCTCACTTCAAACTGTGCCCCATCACACTGACAGATTGATCTCAGTGGAATGAAGGAGAGTTAGCAATTTTCAGCCCAAAACTCTGCTGGGCTGTTAGATCTAGGTTTCCAGTCAAGGAGCCTTTGGAAAATCACCAGGGCATTGTCTGGCCTGAATTTCACAATTACTCCAAGAACTTTTCCCAGTTTGAGGCAATGGGCTGATCCCCAAGAAAGGACACTCAGTCAGGAAGGACCAATATTCCCAAAGCCAATATAAGAAGAGAGGTTATAGCCTCTAGTGTTACAGCTTAAGAAGACTCCAAAAGAGCGGGTAATGAGCACCTAAGTCTGAAGTAAAGTAAGAAGTCACTGAAGCATTGGGGAAAGGAATGCATGGACACACTCTAAACTATGTTCAGTCTCAAGAGTGCCATTCCCTACTGGAAGTGCCCTTTCCAGTCCAACATTCTTCAGGGCTGTTGGTTTCTACAGTCCAACCAAGAGATTTTCCAGGAATCCTTGCATTGTGGCACAGGCCAGAATCTGTCAGTCATTTCAAGACAGATTACCCAGTCCCTTGCAAAGAACCTATCCATACAAGAGAGAAGGGGATTGCTCACAGGTTAACTTGCTCATGGGCTATCAGTATCTGGGTCCAGCTAAGAGGACTTTCAGAGGAACTGGCAGGTGGCCCTAGCCAGAACCCCTCACTTGTTTCAGGGCCTTTTGCCAATACCTTGGAGAAGCTGATTTGTATGAATTGGAGTGAGGTTTGAACAGAGTCTCATTTCCAGAGATTTTTCCAGCCTCAGGTCTTTTTTTTGACAGGCAGAGTGGACAGTGAGAGAGAGAGAGAGAAAGGTCTTCCTTTTGCTGTTGGTTCACCCTCCAGTGGCCGGGGCGCTGCGGCACGCATCGTGCTGATCAGGTGCCTCTCCTGGTCTCCCATACAGGTGCAGGGCCCAAGGACTTGGGCCATCCTCCACTGCAATCCCGGGCCATAGCAGAGAGCTGGCCTGGAAGAGGGGCAACCGGGACAGAATCCGGCGCCCCAACCGGGACTAGAACCCGGTGTGCCTGCGCCACAAGGCAGAGGATTACCCTATTGAGCCCAGGTGCTGGCCCCAGCCTCAAGTCTTAAGAGTGATAGCGTTAAGTACTCTTAAATGGCTGACAGGAACCCACCCAGCTTTAGCGTGTAGGAGAGTGACACTTTCTGAAAAAGAGGTATAAAAACATTTATCCAGCTCATGTATCTGGTGAGGTTATTCGATGCTGATTGGAATCAGCTTGAATCTCAGTCACAACACCATGTAGTTACAAAGTGTTTAAGGCAATCTCCGCTCTTATCCCACATAAAAGAATTTCCATGCAGATAGCGTGAGCAAAGCAAGTTTTATTTGACTAAGAAGCCTCCTGTCAAACAGACAGAGGGGCTCCAAGAGAGGAAGTGCCTGGTATACTAGCCAGTGCTGGATCTTGTATACACAAACTGTCTGTCTATCTAGATTTAGCTAATCAGGGGAGAGCAGAACAACAGCTGAAACCAATGATAATGACTAATTATAATTAATAATATAATTATAACTAATATAACACATCTATAACTAAATAATATAACTATAATAAGCAATAATGATAACACATCAGGGACTAGGATAACAACCAATCAGAGATGAGGACAAAACCCATCAGAGGAATGGGAACTGGTAACCTTATCTAGCATGATTTCTATAAAAAAAAAGAAATATCAGCTCAGGTAGCCTCTGGCAGGAGGCAAGCATCTTGTCTACTCTTAAAAGGACTCTGATACTTTTTTCATCCCTAGAGGGACCTGACCTGATGCCTATTAGCCTTCTAACCCCTCATATTTTCTCTGTTAGTATTTTCTTGGTCCTGGGCCAGGTACCCAGACATGGAGAAGAGCAGTTTGGGTGACTCATCTTTGATGCCTTTGGGCCCCCCTTTATGCTATTAAAGTTGTTTAAATGTGTTTATGCATTTGAGAGACAGAAGTCATAGAGAAAACAAGAGTGTGGGGGTGAGGGGTGGGGGAGAGAAATATAAGGAGCACTCTGATCAGCTGACTCACTTCCCACAAGGTTGCAATAGTTTGAGAATGAGCCAGGACAAAACTCTGAGCCAAGAATTGAATTGCAGTCTCCCATGCAGCTGGGAAAGGCCCAAGTATTTGAGCCATCACTCAAATGCTGCCTCCCGGAGTTTGCATTAGTAGAAAACTGGAATCAAGACTTGAATATAAGCGTTCCTGTATGGATTACAAGATTCTTAATTTGTGTCTCAACTGCTATGCCAAATGCATGCTCCTATGCTGCTTTTTGGACTATGGTTCCAAAGAAGGTAATAGTTAAATGATAGAAACAGAGTTGTATTTCTTTCTCTCTCTCTTTTTTGAAACATACATTTAATTTTTTTGGAAGAGTTAGAGAGAAAGGGAGAGACATACACAGAACTTTTCCATCCTCTTATTCACTCCCAAGATGGCTGTAATGGCTAGAGCTGGGGCAAGCTAAAGCCAGGATCTGGGGACTTGTTCTACATCTCCCACAAGGGTGGTAGGGGTTGTCATTCTTGGGCCATCATGCAGTGCCTTTCCTTGCTCATTAGCAGGAAGCTGAATTAGAAGCAGAGCAGCTGGGACTCAAACTCCCACTCAAATATAGAACTCCAACCTTAAAACATTAATTTAAAACTCTGCTGAAATGCCACTCCAGCATCCAGTTTAAATGCCTATTTTTATGCATTCTCATCTTGAAAAGCATAGTGACATAGGGAGATAGATGATATATAGATGTAGATAACAATGAATGAATGGATATATATATATATATATATATATATATATGATGGATATAGAGAGAATACATATGTTATGTTATGTTATGTTATGTTATGTTATGTTATGTTATGTTATGTTATGTTATGTTATGTTATATATCTTCCTACCTCTTCCCAAATTCTAACAACAGCTAGGGCTGGACCAGATCAAAGCAAGGAATGAGCAATTAACACCATTTCTCTTCTATGTGTGATCAAGGCCCAGGCACTTGTACCATCACCTGCTACTTCCAGGATACATTAACAGGGAGCTAGATCAGAAGAATAGCTAGGACTCAAACCAAGTGGATGTCAACATCACAAGCAGAAGCTGAACCCCCTGAATGCCAAACCAGCCCCTGTTGGCATCCCCTGTCATCTTAGGCAAAATGCTGAAATGCAAACATGTTTCATCTCACCAACCTAGTTCCCAGAATCAAGGTACAAGGGTACAATTGAATAGCCCTGGCAACCCTGCTGCTCTGTGAGTGATGGAACCAGAGAATAACATTATGCTAGGATAATCATCACAATTCTCCTAGCTGCTTCACCCCAGTTCACAAGCAGAATATTGCTTGAGCCCCCCACTCCTTCAGTGAGCCTTGGGCCATAAAGAGACTGAAAACCTTTGAAAGTGGCTCATGGAAGCCCCTCATTCCCACAAACAGCCTGGGACTTACTCATCGAAGGACTGAGGTTGGGGCAATGATGCAACTCCTAGGATGTCCAGTGAGCTGCAAACTTCTACCATGCGCCACAGAGGCCAGAAAGCCTTTGTAAGGTAGCAGATGATTAAGTGCAGGATGTGGCAACTGTGAAATTGAAGGTGCCATTTTCTGTGCCTCATCACCCCGGATGGCTCCAGAGATGACATTTTCCTCAGGTCTAATTTCAAGGTTCAGGGTAAAAAATTTGGCATTAGTGAAAAAGGACACAATGTTTTTTTAAAGCTTTTATTTAACGAATATAAATTTCCAAAGTACAGTTTATGGATTACAATGGCTTCCACCACCATAACTTCCCTCCCACTCGCAACCCTCCCCTTTCCCGCTCCCTCTCCCCTTCCATTCACATCAAGATTCATTTTCAATTCTCTTTACATACAGAAGATCAGTTTAGTATATATTAATTAAAGATTTTAACAGTTTGCAAACACATAGCAAAACAAAGTCAAAAATACTGTTGGAGTACTAGTTATAGCATTAAATCACAATGTACAGCATATTAAGGACAGAGATCCTACATGATATTTTTTTAAATTGATTAATTTTCTATGCCATTTCCAATTTAGCACCAAGTTTTTGTTTCTCATTTTCAATTATCTTTATACAGAAGATTGATTCAGTATATATTCAGTAGAGATTTCATCAGTTTGCACCCACAAAGAAACACAAAGTGTAAAAATAAAGTTTCAGTACTAGTTATAGCATCACTGCACATTGGACAACACATTAAGGACAGATCCCATATGAGACGTAAGTACACAGTGACTTCTGTTGCTGACTTAACAATTTGACACTCTTGTTTATAGTGTCAGTAATCTCCCTAGGCTCTAGTCATGAGCTGCCAAGACTATGGAAGCCTTTAGGGTTTGCCGACTTCGATCTTATTCCAACAGGATCATAGTCAAAAGTGGAAGTTCTCTCCTGCCTTCAGAGATAGGTACCTCCTACCTTGATGGCGCCATTCTTTCCACTGGGATCTCAGTCACTGAGATCATTCATTTAGGTCTTCTTTTTTTTCCAGAGTGTCTTGACTTTCCATGCCTACAATACTCTCATGGGCTCTTCAGCCAGATCCAAATGCCTTAAGGGCTGATTCTGAGGCCAGAGTGCTATTTAGGACATCTGCCATTCTATGAGTCTGCTGTGTCTCCCCCTTCCCATGTTGGATCTTTCTGTCCCTTTTTGGTTTTATCAGTTAGTGTTATCAGATACTAGTCTTGATTGTGTGAGCCCTTTGACTCTTAGACCAATCAGTGTGATCAATTGTGAACTGAAATTGATCACTTGGACTAGTGAGATGGCACTGGTACATGCAACCCTGATGGGATTATATTGGAATCCCCTGGCACATTTCTAACACCATCATTTGGGGTGAGTTCGATTGAGCATGTCCCAAATTGTACATCTGCTCCCTCTCTTTTTCCTACTCTTATATTCAACAGGGATCACTTTTCAGTTAAAAATTAAACACCTAAGAATAATTGTGTGTTAATTACAGAGTTCAACCACTAGTACTAGAACACAAAAAATACTAAAATGGATAAAGTATTACAATGTACAACAACAGTCTGCACAAGAGCTGATCAAGTTACTGTTTCTCATAGTGTTCATTTCCTTCCACAGGTTTCCCCTTTGGTGTTCAATCAGTTGTTGCCAATCAGGGAGAACATATGATATTTGAACTTTGGGACTGGCTTAATTCACTCAGCATGATATTTCCCAGATTCCTCAATCTTGTTGCAAATGACGGGATTTCATTGTTTTGAATGCTGTATTTTTTTAAATTTTTTTTCACAGACAGAGTGGATAGTGAGAGAGAGACAGAGAGAAAGGTATTCCTTTTTCCCGTTGGTTCACCCTCCAATGGCCGCTGCAGCTGGCACATCGCGTTGATCCGAAGCCAGGAACAGGTGCTTCTCCTGGTCTCCCATGAGGATGCAGGGACCCAGGACATGGGCCATCCTCCACTGCCTTCCTGGGCCACAGCAGAGAGCTGGTCTGGAGGGGGGCAACCAGGATAGAATCCAACACCTGAAACGGGACTAGAACCAGTGTGCCAGCATCACAAGGCAGAGGATTAGATGTTAAACCATGGCACTGGTCGGTATAGTATTCTTTTTTTTATTAAACTTTATTTAATGAATATAAATTTCCAAAGTGCAGCTTATGGGTTACAATGGCTTCCCCCCTCCCATAATTTCCCTCCCACCCGCAACCCTCCCCTGTCCCGCTCCCTCTCCCCTTCCAATCACATCAAGATTCATTTTCAATTCTCTTTATATACAGAAGATCAGTTTAGTATATATTAGGTAAAGATTTCAACATTTTGCCCACATAGCAACGTAAAGTGAATAAACTACCATTGGATTACTAATTATAGCATTAAATAGCAATGTACAGCACATTAAAGACAGAGATCCTACATAATTTTTTTCAAATTAATTAATTTTCTATGCCATTTCCATTTTAACACCAGGTTGTTGTTTTTTTTTTTCATTTCCAATTCTCTTTATGTACAGAAGATCACTTCAGTATATAATTAGTAAAGACCTCATCAGTTTGTGCCCACACAGAAACACATAGTATAAAAATACTGTTTCAGTACTAGTTATAGCATCACTTCACTTTAGATGACACATTAGGGACAGATCCCACATGGGGTGTAAGTACACAGTGACTCCTGTTGCTGATTTAACAATTTGACACTCCTGTTCATGGCGTCAGTAATCTCCCTAGGTTCTAGTCATGAGTTGCCAGGGCTATGGAAGCCTTTAGGGTTCGCTGACTTTGATCTTATTCCAATAGGGTCATAGTCAAACTGGAGGTTCTCTCCTCCCTTCAGAGAAAGGTACCTCCTTCTTTGATGGCCCCGTTCTTTCCACTGGGATCTCACTCACAGAGATCTTTCATTTAGGTCTTTTTTTCCATGATAACTTGGCTTTCCATGCCTGCTATACTCTCATGGGCTCTTCCGCCAGATCCGAATGACTTGAGGGCTGATTCTGAGGCCAGAGTGTTGTTTAGGACATCTGCCATTCTATCAGTCTGCTGTGTATCCCGGTTCCCATGTTGGATCTTTCTCTCCCTTTTTGATTCTATCAGTTAGTATTAGCAGTTACTTGTCTTGTTTGTGTGATCTCTTTGACTCTTAGACCTATCAGAGCTATCAATTGTGAGCTGATATTGATCACTTGGACTAGTGCGATGGCATTGGTACATGCCACCTGGGTGGGATTGTGTTGGAATCCCCTGGCACATTTCTGACTACACCATTTGCAGCCAGTCCGATTGAGCACGTTCCAAATTGTACATCTCCTCCCTCTCTTTTTCCACTCTTAGATGTAACAGGGATCACTTTTCTGTTAAAATTTAAACACCTAAGGATAATTGTGTGTTAATTACTGAATTCAACCAATAGTACTAGAACAACCACAACAACAACAAATATTAAAAAGGATAAGGTATTACATTGTACATCTAAAGTCATGACAGGAGCTGATCAGTTCATTGTTGCTTATAGTGTCCATTTCACTTAACAGGTTTCCCCTTTGGCGCTCAGTTGTCACTGATCAGGGAAAACAAATGAGATTTGTCTCTTTGGGACTGGCTTAATTCACTCAGCATGATGTCTTCCAGATTGCTCCATCTTGTTGCAAATGACTGGGTTTCGTTGTTTCTTACTTCTGTATAGTATTCTATGGAGTATATGTCCCATAATTTCTTTATCCAGTCTACTGTTGATGGACAATTAGGTTGATTCCAGGTCTTTGCTATTGTGAATTGAGCTGCAATAAACATTAGTGTGCAGATGGCTTTTTTATTTGTCAAATTAATTTCCTTTGGGTAAATTCCAAGGAGTGGGATGGCTGGGTTGTATGGTAGGGTTATGTTCAGTTTTCTGAGGAATCTCCAGACAGACTTCCATAGTGGCTTAAGCAGTTTGCATTCCCATCAACAGTGGGTTAATGTCCCTTTTTCCCCACATCCTATCCACCATCTGTTGTTAGTAGATTTCTGGATGTGAGCCATTCTCGCCGGGGTGAGATGGAACCTCATTGTGGTTTTGATTTGCATTTCTCTGATTGCTAGTGATCTTGAACATTTTTTCATGTGTCTGTTGGCCATTTGGATTTCCTCTTTCGAAAAATGTCTCTTGAGGTCCTTGGCCCATCCCTGAGGTGGGTTGTTTGTTTTGTTGTTGTGGATTTTCTTGATTTCTTTGTAGATTCTGGTTATCAACCATTTATCTGTAGTATAGTTTGCGAATATTTTTTCCCATTCTGTCGGTTGCCTCTTTACTTTCCTGACTCTTTCTTTTGAAGTGCAGAAACTTCTCAATTTGATGCAATCCCAAATGTTAATTTTGGTTTTGACTGTCTGTGCTGTTGGAGTATTTTCCAGGAAGTCTTTGCCTGTGCCTATATCTTGCAGGGTTTTTCCAATGCTCTCTAATAATTAGATGGTTTCGGGTCGTAGATTTAAGTCTTTAATCCATGTTGAGTGAATTTTTGTGTAAGGTGCAAGGTATGGGTCTTGCTTCAAGCTTCTGCACGTGGAAATCCAATTTTCCCAGCACCATTTATTGAATAGACTGTCCTTATTCCAGGGAGTAGATTTGAATCTTTGGTCAAATATAAGTTGGCTGTAGATGTTTGGATTGATTTCTGGTGTTTCTATTCTGTTCCATTGGTCTATCCATCTGTTTCTGTACCAGTACCATGCTGTTTTGATAACAACTGCACTGTAGTAGGTCCTGAAATCTGGTATTGTGATGCCTCCGGCTTTGTTTTTGTTGTACAGGATTGCTTTGGCTATTCGAGGTCTTCTGTGTCTCCATATGAATTTCAGTATCATTTTTTTCAGATCTGAGAAGAATGTCTTCGGGATCTTGATGGGTATTGCATTGAATGTATAAATTGCTTTTGGGAGAATAGACATTTTGATGATATTGATTCTTCCAATCCATGAGCATGGAAGATTTCTCCATTTTTTGGTATCCTCTTCTATTTCTTTCTGTAAGGTTTTGTAGTTTTCATCGTAGAGATCTTTAACGTCTTTGGTTAAGTTTATTCCAAGGTATTTGATTGTTTTTGTAGCTATTGTGAATGGGATTGATTTCAGAAGTTCTTCTTCAGCTGTGGCATATCCTGTGTATACAAAGGCTGTTGATTTTTGTGCATTGATTTTATATCCTGCTACTTTGCCAAACTCTTCCATGAGTTCCAGCAGTCTCTTAGTAGAGTTCTTTGGGTCTCCTAAATAAAGAATCATATCATCTGCAAAGAGGGATAATTTGAGTTCTTCCTTCCCGATTTGTATCCCTTTAATTTCTTTTTCTTGCCTAATGGCACTGACTAAAACTTCCAGAACTATATTGAATAGCAGTGGTGAGAGAGGGCATCCCTGTCTGGTACCAGATTTCAGCGGAAATGCTACCAACTTTTCGCCATTCAATAGGATGTTGGCCGTGGGTTTTTCATATATAGCTTTGATTGTATTGAGGAATGTTCCTTCCATACCCAGTTTGCTTAGAATTTTCATCATGAAAGGGTGTTGTATTTTATCAAATGCTTTCTCTGCGTCTATTGAGAGAATCATATGGTTTTTCTTCTGCAGTCTGTTAATGTAGTGTATTACGTTGATTGTTTTGCGAATGTTGAACCATCCCTGCATACCGGGGATTAATCCCACTTGGTCTGGGTGGATGATCTTTGATGTGTTGTTGCATTCTATTGGCCAGAATTTTATTGAGTGTTTTTGCATCTATGTTCATCAGGGATATTGGTCTGTAATTCTCTTTCAATGTTGCATCTCTTTATAGCTTAGTTATTAAGGTGATGGTGGCTTCATAGAAAGAATTTGGGAGGATTCCCTCTTTTTCGATTGCTCTGAATAGTTTGAGAAGAATTGGAGTTTGTTCTTCTCTAAATGTCTGGTAGAACTCAACAGTGAATCCATCTGGCCCTGGGCTTTTCTTTGTTGGAAGGGCCTTTATTACTGTTTCAATTTCTGTCTCAGTTATTGGTCTGTTTAGGTTTTCTATGTCTTCCTGGCTCAATTTAGGGAGGTTGTATGTGTCCAAGAATCTGTCCATTTTGATAGATTTCCCTGTTTGCTGGCATACAGGTCCTTGTAGTAATTTCTGATGATTCTTTTTATTTCTGCGACGTCTGTAGTTACCTTTCCCTTTTCATCTCTGATCCTATTGATTTGGGTCATTTCTCTTCTTTTTTTAGTGAGTTGGGCCAATGGGGGTGTCAATTTTGTTTATTTTTCTAAAGCCAGCTCCTGGTTTGGCTGATTTTTTGTAATGTTTTGTTGGATTCAATCCTGTTGATTTCTTCTCTGATTTTAATTATTTCTGTTCTCCTACTGGGTTTGGGTTTGGTTTGCTGCAGATTTTCTAGATCCTTGAGATGACTTGAAAGCTCATCTATTTGGTGCCTTTCCAATTTCTTGATGTAGGCACCTATTGATATAAACTTTCCTCTTAACACTGCTTTTGTTGTATCCCATAGGTTTTGTGTTTTTTTTAATTAAACTTTTATTTAATGAATATAAATTTCCAAAGTATAGCTTATGGGTTACAATGGCTTCCCCCTCCCAAAACATTCCTCCCACCCACAACCCTCCCCCCTCCCACTCTCTCTCCCCTTCCTATCACATCATGATTCATTTTCAATTCTCTTTTTATACAAAAGATCAGTTTAGTATATATTAGGTAATGGTTTCACCTTTTGCCCCACATATAGTAACACAAAGTGAAAAGAAAAGAAAAAAAATACTGTTGGAGTACTAGTTATAGCATTAAATAAGGGTGTACAACACATTAAAGACAGAGATCCTACATAATATATATTTTTTAATTAATTAATTTTCTATGCCATTTCCAATTTAACACCAGGTTTGTTTTTTTTTTCATTTCCAATTATCTTTATATACAGAAGATCGATTCAGTATGTAATTAGTAAAGATCTCATCAGTTTGTACCCATGCAGAAACACAAAGTGTAAAAATACAGTTTCAGTACTAGTTATAGCATCACTGCACATTAGCCAACACATTAAGGACAGATCCCACATGGGATGTAAGCACACAGTGACTCCTGTTGCTGACTTAACAATTTGACACTCCTGTTCATGGCATCAGTAATCTCCCTAGGCTCTAGTCATGAGTTGTCAGGGCTGTGGAAGCCTTTCGAGTTTGCTGACTTTGATCTTGTTCCGATAGGGTCACAGTCAAAGTGGAAGTTCTCTCCTCCCTTCAGAGAAAGGTACCTCCTTCTTTGATGGTCCCGTTCTTTCCACTGAGATCTCACCCACAGAGATCTTTCATTTAGGTCTTCTTCTTTTTTCCTTTTCCATGGTATCTTGGCTTTCCATGCATACAATACTCTCATGGGCTCTTCAGCCAGATCCGAATGCCTTAAGGGCTGATTCTAAGGCGGGAGTGTTGTTTAGGACATCTGCCATTCTATGAGTCTGCTGTGTATCCCGGTTCCCATGTTGGATCTTTCTCTCCTTTTTTGATTCTATCAGTTAGTATTAGCAGACACTTGTCTTGTTTGTGTGATCCCTTTGATTTTTAGACCTGTCTAAGCCATTGAATGTGAACTGAAATTGATCACTCGGACTAGCGAGGTGGCATTGGTATGTGCCACCTTGATGGGATTGTATTGGAATCCCCTGGCACATTTCTAACTCCTTCATTTGGGGCAAGACTGATTGTGCATGTCCCAAACTGTGCATCTCCTCCCTCTCTTTTTCCACTCTAAAATTTAGCAGGGATCACTTTTCAGTTAAAATTTAAACACCTAAGAATAATTGTGTGTTATTTACAGAGTTTAACCACTAGTACTAGAACAACTACTACAACAAGAAATATTAAAAAGGATAAAGTATTATATTGTACATCTAGAGTCAGGACAAAAGCTGATCAGGTCATTGTTTCTTATAGTGTCCATTTCACTTCAGCAGGTTTCCCCTTTGGTGCTCAGGTAGTTGTCGCCGATCAGGGAAAACAAATGAGATTTGTCTCTTTGGGACTGGCTTAATTCACTCAGCATGATGTTTTCCAGATCCCTCCATCTTGTTTCAAATAACTGCGTTTCATTGTTCCTTACTGCTGTATAGTATTCTATGGAGTACATGTCCCATAATTTCTTTATCCAGTCTACTGTTGATGGGAATTTGCGTTGGTTCCAGGTCTTAGCTATTGTGAATTGAGCTGCAATAAACATTAATGTGCAGATGGCTTTTTTATTAGCCAAATTAATTTCCTTTGGGTAAATTCCAAGGAGTGGGATGGCTGGGTTGTATGGTAGGGTTACATTCAAGTTTCTGAGGAATCTCCAGACTGAGTTCCATAGTGGCTTTCCCAGTTTGCATTCCCACCAACAGTGTGTTAATGTCCCTTTTTCCCCACATCCTCTCCAGCATCTGTTGTTGGTAGATTTCTGAATGTGAGCCATCTCACCGGGGTGAGGTGAAACCTCATTGTGGTTTTGATTTGCATTTCTCTGATTGCTAGTGATCTTGAACATTTTTTCATGTGTCTGTTGGCTACTTGGATTTCCTCTTTCGAAAAATGTCTATTGAGGTCCTTGGCCCATCTCTTAAGTGGGTTGTTTGTTTTGTTGTTGTGGATTTTCTTGATTTCTTTGTATATTCTGTTTTCAACCCTTTATCTGTAGTATAGTTTGCAAATATTTTTTCCCATTCTGTTGGTTGCCTCTTTACTTTCCTGACTGTTTCTTTTGAAGTACAGAAACTTCTCAATTTGATGCAATCCCAAATGTTAATTTTGGTTTTGACAGCCTGTGCTCCTGGGGTCTTTTCCAAGAAGTCTTTGCCTATACCTATATCTTGAAGGGTTTTTCCAATGCTCTCTAATAATTTGATGGTTTCAGGTCATAGATTTAAGTCTTTAATCCATGTTGTGTGAATTTTTGTGTAAGGTGCAAGGTATGGGTCTTGCTTCAAGCTTTGCACGTGGAAATCCAATTTTCCCAGCACCATTTATTGAATAGACTGTCCTTATTCCAGGGAGTAGATTTGAATCTTTGGTCAAATATAAGTTGGCTGTAGATGTTTGGATTGATTTCTAGTGTTTCTATTCTGTTCCATTGGTCTATCCATCTGTTTCTGTACCAGTACCATGCTCTTTTGATAACAACTGCGCTGTAGTATGTCCTGAAATCTGGTATTGTGATGTCTCCGGCTTTGTTTTTGTTGTGCAAGATTGCTTTGGCTATTCGAGGTCTCCTGTGTCTCCATATGAATTTCTGCATCATTTTTTCCAGATCTGAGAAGAATGTCTTCGGGATCTTGATGGGTATTGCATTGAATGTATAAATTGCTTTTGGGAGAATAGACATTTTGATGATATTGATTCTTCCAATCCATGAGCATGGAAGATTTCTCCATTTTTTGGTATCCTCTTCTATTTCTTTCTTTAAGGTTTTGTAGTTTTCATCGTAGAGATCTTTAACGTCCTTGGTTACGTGTATTCCAAGGTATTTGAATGTTTTGTAGCTATTGTGAATGGGATTGATCTTAGAAGTTCTTCTTCAGCCACGGCATTGCCTGTGTATACAAAGGCTGTTGATTTTTGTGCATTGATTTTATATCCTGCTACTTTGCCAAACTCTTCCATGAGTTCCAGCAGTCTCTTAGTAGAGTTCTTTGGGTCTCCTAAATAAAGAATCATATCATCTGCAAAGAGGGATAATTTGAGTTCTTCCTTCCCAATTTGTATCCCTTAATTTCTTTTTCTTGCCTAATAGCACTGGCTAAGACTTCCAGAACTATATTGAACAGCAGTGGTGAGAGTGGGCATCCTGTCTGGTACCAGATTTCAGCGGAAATGCTACCAACTTTTCCCCATTCAATAGGATGTTGGCCGTGGGTTTTTCATATATAGCTTTGATTGTATTGAGGAATGTTCCTTCCATACCCAGTTTACTTAGGGTTTTCATCATGAAAGGGTGTTGTATTTTATCAAATGCTTTCTTTGCGTCTATTGAGAGAATTATATGGTTTTTCTTCTTCAGTCTGTTAATGTAGTGTATCATGTTAATTATTTTGCGAACGTTGAACCATCACTGCATACCAGGGATAAATACCACTTGGTCTGGGTGGATGATCTTTCTGATGTGTTGTTGCATTCTATTGGCCAGAATTTTTTTGAGTATTTTTGCATCAATGTTCATCAGGGATATTGGTCTGTAATTTCTTTCAATGCTGCATCTTTTTCCGGCTTAGGAATGAAGGTGATCCTGGCTTCATAGAAAGAATTTGGGAGGATTCCCTCTTTTTCGATTGCTCTGAATAGTTTGAGAAGAATTGGAGTTAGTTCTTCCCTAAATGTCTGGCAGAACTCAGCAGTGAATCCATATGCTCATGGGCTTTTCTTTGTTGGGAGGGCCTTTATTTCTGTTTCAATTTCGGTGTCAGTTATTGGTCTGTTTAGGTTTTCTATGTCTTCCTGGCTCAATTTAGGTAGGTTGTATGTGTCCAAGAATCTGTCCTTTTCTGATAGATTCCCCTGTTTGCTGGCATGCAAGTCCTTGTAGTAATTTCTGATGATTCTTTTTATTCCTGTGGTGGCTGTAGTTACATTTCCATTTTCATCTCTGATTTTATTGATTTGGGTCTTTTTCTTGTTTTTTTAGTTAGTTGGGCCAATGGGGTGTCAATTTTGTTTATTTTTTCAAAAAACCAGCTCCTGGTTTGGCTGATTTTTTGTAATGTTTTGTTGCATTCAATCCTGTTGATTTCTTTTTGATTTTAATTATTTCTCTTCTCCTACTGGGTTTGGGTTTGGTTTGCTGCAGATTTTCTAGATCCTTGAGATGACTTGAAAGCTCATCTATTTGGTGCCTCTCCAATTTCTTGATGTAGGCACCTATTGATATAAACTTTCCTCTTAACACTGCTTTTGTTGTATCCCATAGGTTTTTGTATGTTGTGCTGTTATCCTCATTTACTCCCAGAAAATTTTTGATTTCTCTTTTAATTTCTTCTATGACCCATTGTTCATTCAGGAGCATGTTGTTCAGTCTCCACGTGTTTGCATGTGCTCTAGGGATTCCCGAGTTGCTAATTTCCAATTTCATTCCTTTGTGGTCTGAGAAGCTGCATGGTATGATTCTAATTCTTTTGAATTTGCTGAGACTTGCTTTATGGCCTAGTATGTGGTCAGTCCTAGAGAAGGTTCCATGTAGTGCTGAGAAGAATGTAAAGTCCTTAGATGTAGGATGAAATGTTCTGTAGATATCTGTTAGATCCATTTGGGCTATAGTGTCATTTAAATCTACTGTGTCCTTGTTGATCTTCTGTCCTGTTGATCTGTCTATCTCTGAGAGTGGAGTATTGAAGTCCCCCAGTACTATTGTATTGGGGTCTAAGTCTCCCTTTAAGTCCCTTAACAAGTCTTTTAAATAAGCTGGTGCCCTGTGATTAGGTGCATATACATTGATAATCATTATATCTTCCTGTTGAATGGATCCCTTAATCATTAAATAGTGCCCCTCTTTGTCTCTCCTAATAGTTTTTTGGTAAAATTTATGTTATCTGATATTAAGATGGCTAGGCCCGCTTTTTTCATTTCTGTTGGCATGGTATATCTTTTTCCAGCCTTTCTATTTCAGTCTGTATGCATCATTGTTGGAAAGATGAGTTTCTTGTAAGCAGCAAAAAGATGGGTTTTGTTCCTTAACCCAATCAGCCAATCAGTGTCTTTAACTGGACAGTTAAGGCCTTTTACATTTAATGTGATTATCAATAAGTAGTAACTTTGCCCTACCATTTGCTAAAGATATTTTCTAATATATGCTTTGAGTATCCTGTGATCTTTTGCTATGAGTTTTCCTTTCTTTACCTTCTTTCATATTGATGGCCGTGTTTCTATGTGTAACACATCTTTAAGCATCTTTTGCTGGGCTGGACGAGTGGTGATGAATTCTTTTAATCTGTTTGCTATGAAAGTTCTTTCTTTCACCTTCATTCACAAATGAGAGCTTTGCAGAATATAATATTCTGGGCTGGCATTTTTTCTCTCTTAGTACCTGGGCTATATCTCGCCATTCCCTCCTAGCTTTAGGGTTTCTGATGAGAAGTCAGCTGTAAGTCTAATTGGAGATCCTCTGTAAGTAATCTGCCGTTTCTCTCTTGCACATTTTAAGATCTTTTTTTTGACAGGCAGAGTGGACAGTGAGAGAGAGAGACAGAGAGAAAGTTCTTCCTTTGCCATTGGTTCACCCTCCAATGGCCACCGTGGCTGGCATGCTGTGGCCGGTACACCACACTGATCAGATGGCAGGATCAGGTGCTTCTCCTCGTCTTCCATGGGGTGCAGGGCCCAAGCACTTGGGCCATCCTGCTCTGCACTCCTGGGCCACAGCAGAGAGCTGACCTGCAAGAGGGCCAACTGGTACGGAATCCGGCGCCCCGACCGGGAATAAAACCTGGTGTGCTGGTGCCTCTAGGCGGAGGATTAGCCTAGTGAGCCGCAGCACATCTTTTCTTTATGTTTCACTGTGGTGAGTTTAATTACAACGTGTCGTGGTGAAGATCTCTCTGGTTATGTGTATTAGGGGTTCTATGAGCTTCCTGTACTAGGATGTCTCCGTAAAAAGGACAAAATGTTTATAGTGCCTGGGTCTCTGTCTGTCATTTCCTGCCCTCATATGCACTGAACTGAAAATGCACCACAAGAGGTGTGCTTTGATCTTTCTCCTCTAAAATGTTAGAGGACAAAGCACGAAGGGGGAGAGCTGTAAGTTCTTGGTGCCACAAAGATGGGCTGAGGGCTTTCAGCAAATTTGAGGGTACAGATGTGGATATGAGGGAGAAGGGAAGCAGGGTAGAAAGACAGAAGCTATGGCAAAAGAAACTACTAGCTTATTGCGAAAGAGAAGCTACCTTTCTCATCTACCTGAGACCATGAAATGGTTACCTTCTGGGGCATGCTGATTTCTGTGTGGCCTTAGATTTCTACACTGAGGGGAGGGGACATGCTTAGGGAAGCCTTGCAAAATTAAGTCTGAATCTGTGTGCCCTTTGAACACTGTGTCCCCTGTCCCCATCCTGACCCCTCGACCCTTCTCTGTGAAAATGGCATTTTTTAAAGATTTGTTTTATTTATTTGAAGGGCAAATTTTCAGAGAGGCAGAGGCAGGGGGGATGGGGAGGACTTCCATCCATTGGCTTACTCCCCAAATGGCTGCAACCTCTGGAGCTGCCCATCTGAAGCCAGGAGACAGGAGTTTCCTTCAGGTCTCTCACAAGGGTGCAGGGGTCCAAGGACTTGGGGCATCTTCTCCTGCTTTCCCAGGCTAAAGCAGAGAGCTGGATCAGAAGTGGAGCAGCCAGGACTCGAACTGGTTCCATATGAGATGTTGACACTGCAGGTGGTGGCTTTACCCGCCATGCCACAGTGCAGGCCCCAAACATGTCATATTGATGTGGGGTTTGAATGTTCCATGTGGTATCCTAACAGCTGGGCTAAATGTTCTCCCTGAGTTTGTCACTTTTGGATTCTGTATATGGGTGGGAACCTGCAGTGTTTGTCTTTTTGAGCCTGGCTTATCACTTAACGTAAACTCCTTCGGGTTCATCCATGTTAGTGTAAGTACTGGAACTTCTGTCCTTTGTGTGCCTGGACAATGTTCCTTTGTTTATAAAAAACACTTTGTTTTTTTTAAACTTTTATTTAATGAATATAAATTTCCAAAGTACAGCTTATGGGTTACAATGGCTTCCCCCCTCCCATAACTTCCCTCCCACTCGCAACCCTCCCCTTTCCCGCTCCCTTTCCCCTTCCATTCATGTAAAGATTCATTTTCAATTCTCTTTGTATACAGAAGATCAGTTTAGTATATATTAGGTAAAGATTTCAACATTTTGCCCATATAGCAACATAAAGTGAAAAAGCTACCATTGGATTACTAATTATAGCATTAAATAGCAATAAAAAACACTTTGTTTTTTTGAACCATGATTGCTATCTTAGCTCAGTATTGCTTTTCTCAAAACATATTTATTTATTTAAAATGCAAAGCAGGGAATGAATGGAAGAGTAGTGAGAGAGAACAAGATCTACAATCTGTTAGTTTATTCCCCAAACTCCTGCAATAGCCAGGGATGGCCTGGTAAAGCTAGGAGCCACGAATTCCAATTGGGTTTTCCACGTGAATGGTAGGTACGCAAGCACCTGGAGGAACACCAGCTGCCTGCCTTAGCAGGGAGGTGGACAAGAAGTAGAGCAGCTGGGCCTCCCTCTATAGATGTTGACTTAGTCTTCTGCCCTACAAAGCCAGCACTGCAATCGCATTTCTTTTTTTATCCATTCATCTGTCTATGGAGATTAAGGTTGGTTCCAGATCCTGGCTTTTGTAAATAAGGCTGTAATGAATGAACACAAGAAATTAAATGTGTCTCTGAAAATACTGATTTTGCTCTTCTGAAGATACCATTGACCCTCTACACCCAAAGATTGTGTATCCATGGGTTCTACAACTGCAGATTAAAGCATTTATTGAATGCATACAGACTTTCATCTTGTCATTACTTAAAATAGTGTTGAACAACTATTTCCATGGCATTTATAGTGCCTTAAGCATTTATGTGCCATCTAGACATGATTTAAATTATGCAAGAAGATGGACAAGGAGTTTGGGCCAATTCGACACCATTATATATGAGGACTTTGTGTACATGCAGTCTGGCTTCTCGAGGGAAATCCTGGGACAACTGTACACCCAAAGATGGATCTCAGGGATCTTCATTGGGGCATACTGTGGATTCAGCCAACTCTCATGACACCAACAACATACATCGAAGGTGCACCAGTTCAGTTTGGGTCCCACCTACTCTACTTCTGGTCCAACTCCCTGCTAATGTGCCTGTGGAGGCAGCAGAAGATGACTCAAGTGCGTGGGTTCATGCCACCCCTGTGAGAGACCAGAATGGAGTTCCAGGCCCCTTTTTTAAGCCTGGCCCAGCACCAACTGTTGTGGGAATTTCGCAGAGGTAGGGTGTGAACTAGTGGAATTGAAGATTCTCTCTCTCTCCTGAATGAATGAATGAATAAATAAAAATCTTTAAGACATGGATTTCACAAGATACAAAAGCAGCAAAACATCCCATTGTAGCCCAAAATATATGCAGTTATTATCTGTTAGTTAAAAACGAAATTAGTGGTGTATGTTTGGCTTAGTTAACCCTGCCTGAAATGTCCACATCCCCGCAGTGCAGTACCTGGGTTGGAGGTCTGTCTGCTTTAGATTTAGGCTCCTTGATTGCAGCTCCTCTGAAATGTACCCTTGGAGGCAGCAGCTGATGGCTCAAGTACTGGAGTTTCCTCCACCAAAATGGGATACATGCATTGAATTACCAGCTCCAACTTCCATCCAGCCCTGCCTCACATGTTGCAGGTATTTGGGGATTGAACCAACAGATGGGAAATCTTTCTCTGTCTGCTTTTCTGAGTCTCAGATAAATAAGATAAATAAATATAATATTAAGTTAAAATTGATTTTAGATGATAACACTTAGCCTAGCAATTAAGAACACTGCATGCAATCTCATAGTTCCTGGATTGAATCCAAGCTCTGCTCCTGATTCATCTTTCTGCCAATGCACACCCCCAGAGGCAGCAGATGTAAATCAGGAACAGGAATTCCTGCCATGCATGTGGGAGATTGGGATTAAGTTCCTGACTCCTAATTTTGGTCTTTCCCAGTTCTAGACGTTTGGGCACTTGGGAAGTAAACCAGTGGATGGGATTGTCCTCTCTCTCTTTCTCTGTCTCTCTCTCTGTCTCTCCTCACCTCTCTCTCTCTCTCTCTCTCTGGAAGGGGTAAATAAATTATTTTATTCTATTTATTTGAAAGACAGAGTTACAGAGAGAGGTAGAGACACAGAGAGAGGTCCTCCATCCGCTGGCTAACTCCCAGATGGCCACAACAGCCAGAGCTGTGCCAATCTGAAGCCAGGAGCCAGCAGATTCCCCTGGGTCTCCAACATGGGTGCAGGGGTCCAAGGACCAGGGCCATCCTCCACTGCATTCCTAGGTCATAGCAGAGAGCTGGATTGGAAGAGGAGCGGCCGGGACTAGAATTGACACCCATATGGGATGCCAGCACTTCAGGCCAGAGCTTCAACCCAATGTGCCCATTGTAGGCCCACCCTTCCCCAACTCCTCTCTGGGAGAGATAGATAAATTTCTTTTAAAAATTTAATCCTGAAGGTAAACATTGATTGGAATGCTAAAATAAGTACGACACATTGAAAACATTTTCCTTTTTATTGAGATGCATAAATTTCACACACACACACACACACATATATACATAAGGTATACTGTAATAAAATTTGTATACAAGGTATCATGATCAGGTCAGAGTGATTAGTGTGTGTCTCCTGAGACATTCACCATGTCTTTATGGTGACAACATTCAAAATTTTGTCTTCTAGGTATTTTGGGATAAACATGGGTTCTTCAAAAACTTCATGGAAAAGTATATTGTGGAAAAAGCTGTAAGAATTTTACAACTCTGTTTATTCATTTATATTTTAGAAAACTTTTATTTAATAAATATAAATTTGGAAAGTACAACTTTTGGATTATAGCAGTTTTTCCTCCCATAATCACCATGCCACCCATAAACCATCCCATCTCCTACTCTCTTTCCAATCCTATTCCTCATTCAGATTCATTTTTAATTATCTTTATATATCAGAAGATCAACTTGGTATATAGTAGAGTAAATATTTCAAAGGTTTACACCCAAACAAACACACAAAATATAAAGTACTGTTTGACTAATCTTCTGTATATAAAGATAATTGAAAATGAATCTTTACATGAATGGAAGGGGAGAGGGAGCGGGAAAGGGGAGGGTTGCTGGTGGGAGGGAAGTTATGGGAGGAGGGAAGCCATTGTAACCCATAAGCTGTACTTTGGAAATTTATATTCATTAAATAAAAGTTTAATAAATGAAAAAAATAAAGTACTGTTTGAATACTAGTTTTATGTCCAATTCTCATAGTGCAACACATTAACAGATGTCGTACATGGGAAATAAGTGCACAGTGACTCCTGTTGTTGACTTAACAACTGACACTCTTGTTTATGGCATCAGTAATCACCCAAGGCTCTTATCATGAGCTGCCAAGGCTATGGAAGCCTCTTAGGTTCACAAACTCTGATCTTATTTAGACAAGGCCATAGTCAAAGTCAAAGTTCTCTCCTCTCTTCAGAGAAAGGTACCTCCTTCTTTAATGGCCTATTCTTTCCACTGGGATCTCACTCACAGAGATCTTTCATTTAGGTCATTATTTTGCCACAGTGTCTGGGCTTTCCATGCCTGAGACACATTCCTGGACTTTTGGGCCAGATTTAAATGCCATAAGGTCTGATTCAGAGGCCAGAGTGCTGTTTAGGACATTTGTCATTCTAAGAGTCTGCTGTGTATCCCACTTCCCATATTGGATCGTTCTCTCCTTTTTTATCCAAACAATTATTATTAGCAGACACTGGTCTTATTTTTTTAAGATTTATTTATTTTACTTGAAAGTCAGAGTTACACAGACAGAGAGGGAGCGGCAGAGAGAGAGAGAGAGAGGTCTTCCATCTGCTTATTCACTCTCCAATTTGGCTGCAATGGCCAGAGCTGCACCAATCCAAAGCTAGGAGCCAGGAGCCAGGAGCCAGGAGTTTTCATCTGGGTCTGCCAGAATCTACAAAGAAATCAAGAAACTCCACAACATCAAAACAAACAACCCACTTGAGAGATGGGCCAAAGACCTTAACAGATATCTTTCCAAAAAAGAAATCCAAATGGCCAACAGACGAATGAAAAATGTTCAAGATCACTAGCCATCAGAGAAATGCAAATCAAAACCACAATGAGGTTTCACCTCACCCCGGTGAGAATGGCTCACATTCAGAAATCTACCAACAACAGATGCTGGAGAGGATGTGGGTAGAAAGGGACATTAACACACTGTTGGTAGGAATGCAAACTGATTCAGCCACTATGGAAGTCAGTCTGGAGATTCCTCAGAAACCTGAATATAACCCTACCATACAACCCAGCCATCCCACTCCTTGGAATTTACCCAAAGGAAATTAATTTGGCAAATCAAAAAGCCATCTGCACCTTCATGTTTATTGCAGCTCAAGTCACAATAGCTAAGACCTGGAACCAACCCATTAGCAGTAGACTGGATAAAGAAATTATGGGACATGTACTCCATAGAATACTATACAGCAGTAAGGAACAATGAAGCCCGGTCATTTGCAACAAGATGGAGGAATCTGGGAAACATCATGCTCAGTGAAATAAGCCAGTCCCAAAGAGACAAATTTCATTTGTTTTCCCTGATTGGCAACAACTGAGCACCAAAGGGGAAACCTGTTGAAGTGAAATGGACACTATAAGAAACAATGACCTGATCAGCTCTTGTCCTGACTCTAGATGTACAATGTAATACTTTATCCTTTTTAGTATTTGTTGTTGTTGTTGTTATTGTTGATGTTCTAGTACTAGTGGTTGAACTCTGTAATTAACACACAATTATTCTTAGGTGTTTAATTTTTAACTGAAAAGTGATCCCTGTTAAATTTAAGAGTGGAAAAAGAGGGAGGAGATGTATAATTTGGGACATGCTCAATCTGACTTGCCCCAGATGGTGGAGTTATAAATGTGCCAGGGGATTCCAATACAATCCCAACAAGGTGGGATCTACCAATGCCATCTCACTAGTCCAAGTGATCAATTTCAGTTCACAGTTGATCACACTGCTACGTCTAAGAGTCAAAGGGATTACACAAACAAGCCAAGTGTCTGCTAACACTAACTGATAGAATCAAAAAGGGAGAGAAAGATCCAACATGGGAAGCGGGATACACAGCAGACTCATAGAATGGCAGATGTCCTAAACAACACTCTGGCCTCAGAATCAGCCCTTAAGGCATTTGGATCTGGCTGAAGAGCCCATGAGAGTATTGTAGGCATGGAAAGCCAAGTCACACTGGAAAAGAAAAAAAAAGAAGACCAAAATGAAAGATCTCTGTGAGTGAGATTCCAGTGGAAAGAACGGGACCATTAAAGAAGGAGGTACCTTTCTCTGAAGGGAGGAGAGAACTTCCACTTTGACTATGACCCTATCGGAATAAGATCAAAGTCAGCAAACTCTAAAGGCTTCCATAGCCCTGGCAACTCATGACTAGAGCCTAGGGAGATTACTGATGGCATGAACAGGAGTGTCAAATTGTTAAGTCAGCAACAGAAGTCACTTGTACTTACATCCCATGTGGGATCTGTCCTTAATGTGTTGTCTAATGTACAGTGATGCTATAACTAATACTGAAGTAGTATTTTTACACTTTGTGTTTCTGTGTGGGTACAAACTGATGAGATCTTTACTAATTACATACTGAATCGATCTTCTGTATATAGAGATACTGGAAATGGAAAAAAAACCTGGTGTTAAATTGGAAATGGCATAGAAAATTAATTAATTTTTTAAAAAAAATATTATGTAGGATCTCTGTCTTTAATGTGCTGTACACTCTTATTTAATGCTATAACTAGTTCTCCAACAGTATTGTTTTCACTTTGTGTTGCTATATGGGGGCAAACTGTTGAAATCTTTACCTAATATATACTAAACTGATCTTCTGTATGTAAAGAGAATTGAAAATGAATCATGATGTGATTGGAAGGGGAGAGGGAGCGGGAAAGGGGAGGGTTGCCGGTGGGAGGGAAGTTTTGGTGGGGGGGGAAGCCATTGTAATCCATAAGCTGTACTTTGGAAATTTATATTCATTAAATAAAAGTTTAATAAAAAACAAACAAAAAAGCAAAATAAATTGCATTGGGAATTCTTCAGGGTCATGAAAAATGGATTTTTTAAAAATGAACTTGTTGGGGCCAGTCCTTGCTGTAGTACTTAAGACAATAGCTAAGCTGAATGCAACTCACATTAGAATCTGTGAATTAATTACTCATACTTCTCAGAAGGCATTATGGATCAAGTACTTGGGTTCCTGCCACCAGCGTGGGAGACCTACATGGAGTTCCCAGCTTCTGGCTTCATGCTTGCCCTTTCATGGATATATTGTTTTAAACTTTTATTTAATGAAAATAAATTTCCAAAGTACAGTTTATGGATTACAATGGCTTCCACCACCGTAACTTCCCTCCCACCTGCAACCCTCCCCTTTCCCGCTCCCTCTCCCCTTCCATTCACATCAAGATTCATTTTCAATTCTCTTTACATACAGAAGATCAGTTTAGTATATATTAAGTAAAGATTTCAACAGTTTTTCCCCACATAGCAACACAAAATGAAAAAAAATACTGTTGGAGTACTAGTTATAGCATTAAATAACAGTGTACAGCACATTAAAGACAGAGATCCTACTTGATATTTTTTAAAAATTAATTTTCTACGCAATTTCCAATATAACACCAGGTTTTTTTTAATTTTTAATTATCTTTATATACAGAAAATCAATTCTGTATATACTAAGTAAAGATTTCATCAGTTTGCACCCACAAAGAAACACAAAGTGTAAAAATACAGCTTCAGTACTAGTTATAGCATCACTTCACATTAGACAACACATTAAGGACAGATCCCACATGGGATGTAAGTACACAGTGACACCTTTTGTTGACTTAACAATTTGACACTCCTGTTCATGCCGTCAGTAATCTCGCTAGGCTCTAGTCATGAAGTTGCCAAGGCTATGGAAGCCTTTACGGTTTGCTTAATTTGATCTTATTATGATAGGGTCATAGTCAAAGTGGAAGTTCTCTCCTCCCTTCAGAGAAAGGTACCTCCTTCTTTGATGGCTCCGTTCTTTCTACTGGGATCTCACTCACAGAGATCTTTCATTTTGGTCTTCTTTTTTTTTTTTCTTTTCCAGTGTGACTTGGCTTTCCATGCCTACAATACTCTCATGGGCTCTTCAGCCAGATCCAAATGCCTTAAGGGCTGATTCTGAGGCCAGAGTGTTGTTTAGGACATCTGCCATTCTATGAGTCTGCTGTGTATCCCGCTTCCCATGTTGGATCTTTCTCTCCCTTTTTGATTCTATCAGTTAGTATTAGCAGACACTTGTCTTGTTTGTGTGACCCCTTTGACTCTTATCAGAGTCATCCATTGTGAACTGAAATTGATCACTTGTTCTAGTGAGATGGCATTGGTAGATCCCACCTTGTTGGGATTGTATTGGAATCTCCTGGCACTTTTCTAAGTCCACCATTTGGGGCAAGTCCAATTGAGATGTCCCAAATTCTACATCTCCTCCCTCACTTTTCCCATTCTTATGTTTTTTATCTTTTATTTAATGAATATAAATTTCCAATGTACAGCTTATGGATTACAATGGCTTCCCCCCCATAATATCCCTCCCATACGCAACCCTCCCCTTTCCCACTCACTCTCCCCTTCCATTCACATCAAGTTTCATTTTCAATTCTCTTTATATACAGAAGATCAGTTTAGTATATATAAAGATTTTAACAGTTTGCCCTCACATAGCAACACAAAGTGAAAAAATACTGTTGGAGAACTAGTTATAGCATTAAATAACAGTGTACAGCACATTAAATACAGAGATCCTACATAATATTTTTTTAAAAAGAGATTGATTATTTTTCATTGTATTTTCCAATTTAACACCAAGGTTTTTTTTTTTTTTTCATTTTCAATTATCTTCATATATAGAAGATGGCTTCAGTATATACTAAGTAGAGATCTCATCAGTTTGTACCCGCACAGAAACACAAAGTGTAAAAATACTGTTTCATTACTAGCTATATCATTACTTCACATTGGACAACCCATTAAGGACAGATCCCACATGTGACGTAAGTACACAGTGACTCTTGATGTTGATTTAACTATTTAACACTCTTGTTTATGGCATCAGTAATCTCCCTAGGCTCTAGTCATGAGTTGCCAAGGCTATGGAAGCCTTTAGGGTTCACCGACTTTGATCTTATTCCGAAAAGGTCACAATCAAAGTGGAAGTTCTCTCCTCCCTTCAGAGATAGGTACCTCCTTCTTTGATGGCCCCGTTCTTTCCACTGGGATCTCAGTCAGTGAGATTATTCATTTAGGTCTTCTTCCTTTTTTTCTAGAGTTCTTGGCTTTCCATGCCTACAATACTCTCATGGGCTCTTCAGCCAGATCCAAATGCCTTAAGGGCTGATTCTGAGGCCAGAGTGTTGTTTGGGACATCTACCATCCTATGAGTCTGCTGTATATCCCGCTTCCCATGTTGGATCCTTCGCTCCCTTTTTAGAAGGCGGCATTCCTCCAATCTGACAGGCACTCGAACCCCAAGGGCTGCACTCGAGCCCCGCATTGGGTGCCAGTTGTCCCATACCATGGGACATGAACTAGGGCCAAGTACCTAGAATGGGGAATGAAAGGGACAGGAGACACAAAGATGATAGCAAGACAAGTCCTGATCAAGCTGCAAATTTATTTTTTTAACCACCCGCTTATATATCGTGAAGGCAGGATGTTAGGCGGGGAAGGAGGGTAGTTTACCTTACAGCTGCAATGCTTGTGTAAGCAGAGGGAGGCCACAAGGTTATCTTGCAGCTGCAATGCTTGTGCAGGTGGGGAAATGGTCATAAAGTCTTAAGACACAGGGTGGCATTATCAGTACTTTCTGGCCTGTTCTGCTTAGCTCTACTTCAGTAGTTTTTCACTTGGAGGCCACATGCTGTGCGGCCCCCGAAATCTTCTACTAGATTTGGGTCTGGTTTGCTGCAGATTTTCTAGATCCTTGAGATGAATTAAAAGCAATTTTATTTGGTGGCTTTCGAATTTCTTGATGTAGGCTCCTCTTGATATAAACTTTCCTCTTAACACTGTTTTTGCTGTATCCCATAGGTTTTGATATGTTGTGCTGTTATCCTCATTTACTCCCAGAAAATTTTTGATTTCTCTTTTAATTTCTTCTATGACCCATTATTCATTCAGGAGCATGTTGTTCAATCTCCATGTGTTTGCACGTGCTCTAAAGATTCCTGAGTTGCTAGTTTCCAACTTCATTCCTTTATGGTTTGGGAAGCTGCATCATATGATTCTAATTCTTTTGAATCTGCTGAGCCTTGCTTTATGGCCTAGTATGTGGTCAATCCTAGAGAAGGTTCCATGCACTTCTGAGAAGAATGTAAATGCTTTCTGTGTAGGATAAAAAGTTCTGTAGATATCTGTTAGATCCATTTGGGCTATAGTGTCCTTTAAATCTACTGTCTCCTTGTTGATCTTCTGTCCTGTTGATCTGTCTATCTGTGAGAGTGGAGTATTGAAGTCCCCCAGTACTATTGTATTGGGGTCTAAGTCTCCCTTTAAGTCCCTTAACAAGTCTTTTAAATAAACCGGTGCTCTGTAATTAGGTGCATATACATTGATAATCGTTATATCTTCCTGTTGAATGGATCCCTTAATCATTAAATAGTGCCCCTCTTTGTCTCTCCTAACAGTTTTCATGAGAGAAATTATGTTGTCCGATATTAAGACGGCTACGCCCTCTCTTTTTTCATTTCTGTTGGCATGGTATGTCTTTTTCCAGCCTTTTACTTTCAGTCTGTATGAATCTTTGTTGGAAAGATGCATTTCTTGTAAGAAGAAAAGAGATGGGTTTTGTTCCTTAACCCAATCAGCCAATCGGTGTCTTTTTTTTTTTTTTATAAAGTAAAACCATCGTGAGTTTAAGACGTAACAGCATTACATTTTCTTTCTTTTTTTTGTGATTCTTTTTTTTTATTTGATTTTTTTAACTTTTATTTAATGAATATAAATTTCCAGTGTACAGCTTATGGATTACAATGGCTTCCCCCTCCCATAACTTCCCTCCCACCCCCAACCCTCCCCTCTCCCGCTCCCTCTCCCCTTCCATTTGCATCAAGATTCATTTTCGATTCTCCCCATACACAGAAGATCAATTTAGTATAAAGATTTCAACGGTTTGCACCCACATAGAAACACAAAGTGAAACATACTGTTTGAGTACTAGTTATAGCATTAAATCACAATGTACAGCACATTAAGGACAGAGATCGCACATGAGGAGCAACTGCACAGTGGCTCCTGTTGTTGACCCAACAAATTGACACTCTAGTTTATGGCGCCAGTAACCATCCGAGGCTGTCGTCATGAGTTGCCAAGGCTATGGAAGCCTTCCAAGTTTGCCGACTCTGATCATATTTAGACAAGGTCATAAAAGACAGAGTGAGGATAGTAATCAATGATCCTAAGAGTGGCATTTACCAGGTTTGAACAATTATACAGCATTAATTGGGTAAGAGGACCATCAGTACACACATGTTGGGAGTAGAGCCATTGGTGGTAGAGTAGAGGTTATGATTACAAAGGAATGAGGCCCAAGTGCACTAGACAGGGCCTAGAACAAAGGACAGAGTCATTATTAGAGGAGCTAAGAAAGGTGCTGTCTAAGCTACAATTAAGTTTTCTGATTGAGAGGCAAATAGAACCTGATAGAAGGGGCTTCATAATAATCTGGTGGGCTTTAGGCCTTGTAAATTCAGAGGCCCAGACCTATCCATCTCTTCACATGGGGTATATCCTAAGGGAGGTGTGAACCTCCTAGGGGAAGGCACTCTGTTGACTTTCATTACTTGGCTGGCCTGGGAGGAGAGCTGGCCAGGTCAAGGCAGGGGGCATCTCTAACAAGAAATTTACAGTTCTGCCTGCAATGTTGCTGACCCTACTTGACCATCCCCTCAGCTGCAGTGGTCACTTTGGAAGTTGGGCTGAGTGAAGGGCTTTTCAGCTTAGAGCCAATAAGATCTGTGGCTCTGACCTGGGCATCCTTTGACTCCAGGGCAGGTCCATTTCCAGTGATCCAACTCTTGGCAGAGCTGCCAGGGCTCTTCACAAGCTGACTTCTGCTGAAGCCCAGGCTTACCACCTTGAAAGCCACTGCAGTGGACTGGCCTGTTGGGTCTCCTTGAGGGCAGATCACTGTACAGATCAGCCAGTAATAGGCCTGCCACCCATTGCTTCTGATGCCGAGCTTTCTTTTCCTCCTGGTTTGTGTTAAAGCAGACCAGAGGATGCAAGTCAAGGGAGTGCCCGTTTCCCATCTCTAATCTTCGGTGGCCTGAACTACAAGTCTATAGTCACAGGCATGTTCTGTAGTAGTTTTTCTAAGGTAGACAATGCCCATGAGGAAAATTATATTCTCCCTTAAAAACTTTGTTTCCCTTTGGTCTGAAAGGGAGGTTTATTCTACTTACTGTATACTTCGCTGATGGCGAAGTGAATCTAGCTATGAGATTATTATTTAAGTTCTTATTTTGGCTATGCTATTACAGAAAAATCTTAGCCATCTCTTTTATAGGGTCTAAATATTAAATTGTGCATCTTACAGATTCCTTCATAATAGAATTAGTTTCCTACCTTGAAGAGAATAGAGAAATGAAAGAACAAGTTGGGCTTAGAATAGAGAAATGAGGGAGCAAGTCCTAGATCGCTTGCTGACAATAGCAATATCACATGAATACTTAGCAAACCGTTTCAACCATTAGATAACAACTTAAGAAAACATTTACCAGAAGGTCCAATGCCTTCTATAAATTTTAAGAATCATGTATTTGAAAACACCTCTTAAATATCTAACATGGTGTAGTTTGTTTAGCCAGTAATCTTAAGCACAACCATCTAAAATGTTTTTGTTTCTTTCTACCAACAATTCTAAAACATATGATACACAGATTCAGGTCACTCAAATTAAAATGTATGTTTGATTGATTTTAGCAGCTTAAATTTATGGACAATCTTATCTATAAGCCATTTAAAATAAAACTCTCAATAAAATTTCCCCATGTGGACATACAATATGTACACACATATACTATAGCATAATAGACCAATATAGCAATTTTAATAATAGCTTTTAAAATCTTTAACTCTTTTTGTAGATTGCCAATTGATTTGAATTGCTTTTTCTTTTTAGTAACCTCAGTTAACCATACTTTCTCTCAGTTGGTACTGTTAATACATTATTGGCTTCATCTGTTTACAGAGCCATCCCAAAGTACAATAGAATACAATAAAATACAATAGAAGTGGCTGGAAAAAGTCCATAGGAACCTATAGGAGGACAGCTAAACACAGAACCAACAACCCTTTAGTTTTATGAGCAGGACATCATATATAACTGTGGATGACAAAAGACTTTAAGTCGCCATGTTTAAAATTATAAACTCATCAACCAACAAGAGGCACTTGCTTACTTCACAGTATTTTTGAAAGCACCTGTAGGATTTTACAAGTATTTAACCCTTTAGGCCTCTGGGGCTTTCTCATTAAGATAACTATCATGTCTAGTAACACAAGATCATTAGACTTTTTAATTCTCAAACATTTGTATTAATAGCATTTTCCATTATAGAAACTTAAAGTCTGGTACCACATCACATCTTGACAGTACTTCTAATATCATCCAAATAGACTGATTAGTTGGTGTCTGTATAAGATGAGAGACATAGGTCCTTCGATTTTTTCAGTTGGGCCCAAACTGGAAAAACCAAAGTCCAGGATTTACTGGAAATTTTAGAGACCAGATTGTTTGAAACTTTGATTTTTTGCATGCCTGTCAAGAATGCCAAGAAGGCTCAAAATCCAAAATATCTGCTTGAAATAAGATTCCTTAAAATCAGGACATCACATAAACCAAATTTGAACATTGTTACAAGGTGATTATTCAAATCTTTGAAAATAAGCACATATTTAAATAACCCATAGCTCTTAATAAAAATTCAGCTGTTTTTGAACAATTAGAATTTAACAGACATCAAGAGAACATAATAGATTAACACATTGCTATAACAGAGCATCAGAGTTTAATTCTATGTCAAAGAGAAATTGAACTTCCTGTGATCTTTGGCTGTGAGGTTTCCTTCCTTTATATTCTTTCATATTGGTGACCATGTTTCTGTGTTTCTGTGTGTAACACATCTTTAAGCTTCTTTTGCAGGGCAGGATGAGTGGCAACAAATTCTTTCAGTTTCTGTTTGCTATGAAAAGTCTTAATTTCACCTTCATTCACAAATGAGAGCTTTGCAGGATATAGTATTCTGGGCTGGCAGTTTTTCTCTCTTAGTACCTGGGCTATGTCTCGCCATTCCCTTCTAGTTTGTAGGGTTTCTGATGAGAAGTCAGCTGTGAGTCTAATTGGAGATCCTCTGAGAGTAATCTGACGTTTCTCTCTTGCACATTTTAGGATCTTTTCTTTATGTTTCACTGTGGTGAGTTTGATTACAACATGTCGTGGTGAGGATCTCTTTTGGTCATGTTTATTAGGGGTTCTATAAGCTTCCTGTACTAAGATGCCTCTGTCCTTCTCCAAACCTGGGAAATTTTCTGCTAGTATCTCACTAAAAAGGCCTTCTAATCCTTTCTTCCTCTCCATGCCTTCAGGAACTCCTAGAACCCGAATGTTGGGTTTTTTAATAGTATCCTGTAGATTCCCGACAATATTTTTTAGGTTCTAATTTCTTCTTCTTTTCTTTGATTTGCCTGTTTCCTTTCCTGTTCTCTGTCTTCTAAGTCTGATATTCTCTCTTCTGCTTGCCCATTCTGTTTTTAAGGCTCTCTAATGTGTTTGTCATTTGATCTATTGAATTCTTCATTTCATTATGATTTCTCGTCACTATCAGAGTTTCTTGTTCCACTAGTTGTTTCATTTCATTTTGATTCCTCCTTAATATTTCACTTTCACGAGAGAGATTTTCTATCTTGTCCATGAAGGATTTGTGTAGTTCAAGAATTTGTTTTTGAGAACTTCTTAATGTTCTTATCAATTTTTTGAGATCCGCTTCTTGCATTTCTTCGATCTCATCATCTTCATAATCTTGAATACGAGTGTCTTTTTCATTTGGGGGCGTCATCGTGTCTTCCTTGTTCTTGTTAGCTTGGTTTTTGCGTTTGTTGTTTGGCATGTTGGAGATATTTGGTTTCTTCACTGTGGTGTTTTTTCTTGTTACACTATGGCTCTATATTAAGTGGACTGTCTGCTTTCAGTGGAGCCTTAGAGGCTTGAGATGAGTGTGGACTGAGAGCTGTGTTTGGTTCCTCAGGGTTGAGGGTGTGTCAAAGATGACACTGCCAGGTTAGGTGTGGTAAATCTCTCTTTCTTTTTTTTGATTTAAAAGGGAAGTAATTCCACACAGCTGAACGTAATTGGAGGTAGTTAGCAGGCAAATGATATACGCACAGGAGCCAGAGATCTGAAGCTCTTTCCCAAGGACCACACAGGGAATCTCTGCTGCCCTCAGTGTGGGCTCCAATTCTCCTGCAGTCTCCCACTGGGTTGCCAAGTTAGATGCTAATCTCCTGTTATTTCACCCCTCCCCCCAGAGTCAGGTTTTTCTGGTAGGCTCAGGGCTGGTGTAGACCTGAGGTCACCCTGCTTATGACGTATGTCCAAAATGCGCCTGCTCTGTCTTGCTCGCCTTTGAAAGGTGAGCGGAGAGAGAGAAACTTGTGTCTGTATCGGTCACTTTTTTATTTTTTTCCTCTCTCTCTTCTAGTTAGCCTGGTGAACTTTACCCCACGGAGTTTCAAGCCTCATTCCCTCTAGCCTCCTCTTTCCGCTTGCCCGCTGGTATCTCGGGCTATTGAGGTTCTGCTCACCTTGCGTTCCAGCGCTGGTGTGTTGAGTCTGCCACTGGTGTCCCGAACTTGGGCTCCCACGCTCTCCACGCAGGTCCACTGTGAATCACTAGTTCCAGAAGAGTTTCCTCAGCTGTTTCATCCCCTACTCTTCCTTGACCCTGCAGTATCTCCACTTATATTAAACTTTCTCTCCCCCTGGACTAATAGTGTGCTCCCTGCCTATTCAGCCATGTTGCCGCTCTCCAATCGGTGTCTTTTAACTGGACAATTCAGGCCATTAACGTTCAATGTGACTATTGAGAAGGAGTAACTTTGCCCTGTCATTTGCCAAATATTTTTTCAAATATATGATTTGAGACTCCTGTGATCTTTTGCTGTGAGGTTTCCTTCCTTTACCTTCTTTCATATTGGTGACCGTGTTTCTGTGTTTCTGTATGTAACACATCTTTAAGCATCTTTTGCAGGGCTGGATGAGTGGCAACAAATTCTTTCAATTTCTGTTTTCTATGAAAAGTCTTTATTTCACCTTCCTTCACAAATGAGAGCTTTGCAGGATATAATATTCTGGGCTGGCAGTTTTTCTCTCTTAGTACCTGGGCTATGTCTTGCCATTCCCTCCTAGCTTGTAGGGTTTCTGATGAGAAGTCAGCTGAGTCTGATTGGGGATCCTCTGAGAGTAATCTTACTTTTCTCTCTTGCACATTTTAAGATCATTTTTTTATGTTTCACTGTGGTGAGTTTGATTATGACGTGTCGTGGTGAGGATCTCTTTTGGTCATGTTTATTAGGGGTTCTATGAGCTTCCTGTACTAGGATTTTTTTGTCTTCTCAAATCCTGGGAAATTTTCTGCTCGTATCTCACTAAAAAGGCCTTCTAATCCTTTCCCCTCTCCATGCCTTCAGGAACTCCTAGAACCCGAATGTTGGTTTTTTAATAGTATCCTGTAGATTCCAAACAATGTTTTTTAGATTTCTAATTTCCTCTTCTTTTCTTTGGTTTGACTGTATACTTTCCTGTGCTATGTATTCTAAGTCCGATATTCTCTCTTCTGCCCCACTGACTCTGTTTTTAAGGCTTTCTAATGTGTTTGTCATTTGATCTATTGTGTTCTTCATTTCATTTTGATTTCTCTTTACTATCACACTTTCCTGTTCTACCAGTTTCTATGTTTCATTTTGATTCCTTCTTAAGATTTCATTTTCTTGTTGGAGATTTTCTATGCTGTCCAATAAGGAGTTCAATACCTCAAGCATTTGTTTTTGAAAACTTCTAAATGTTCTTATCATAAATTTTTTGAAATCCATATCTTGCATTTCTTCCATCTCATCATTTTCCTAATCTTGTCTTGGGGTGTCTTGTTCATTTGGGCATGTCTAATGTCTTTGTTGTTCTTGTTTCCTCAGTTTTTGTGTTTGTTGCTTGGCACTGTGAAGATATATTTGGATTCATCTTCCCTTGCTGTGGTCTTTTTTCTTGTTATACTATGACTGTATTAAGTGGACTGTCTGCTTTTGATGGAGCCATAGAGGCTTGAGATGGGTGTGGCCTGAGAGTTCTGTTTGGTTCCTCAGGGTTAAGGGTTTGCCAAAGGTGACACTCCCGTGTTAGGCATGGTAAATCTCTCTTTCTCTCTTTCTTTTTTTGATTCAAAAGGGAAGTAATTCTGCACAGCTGAACAGAATTGGAGGTAGTTAGCAGCTGAATGATAAACCTATAGGAGCCAGTGATTGGAAGCTCTTTCCCAAGGACCACACAGGGAATCTGTGCTGCCCTCAGTGTGGGCTCAAATTCTCCTGCAGTCTCCCACTGGGTTGCCAAGGTTACCAAATTGTAGCATCTCTGGAGAGTACTCACGTGAATTCTGTGAGTTGTCTTTTCCACCATCTCTTTTTCACAGTCTGAGTTCATTAGCACCACACATTCACTAGGTCCTAATCTCCTGTTATTTCACCCCCCCCAGAGTCAGGTTTTTCTGCTAGGCTAAGGACTGTTGCAGACCTGAGGTCACCCTGCTTATGATGTATGTTCAGAATGGTGCCTGCTCTTTGTCTTGCTCACCTTTGAGAGGTGAGCGGAGAGAGAGGAACTCGTGTCTCTATGGGTCACTTTTTTTCCTCTGTCTTTTAGTTAGCTTGGTGAAATTTTCCCCATGGGGATTCAAGCCTCGTTCCCTCTAGTCTTCTCTTTCCGGTTGCCCACCGGTGTCTCAGGCTATTGTGGTTCGGCTCAGCTCGTGTTCCAGTGCTGGTGTGTTGAGTCTGCCATTGGTGTCCCAAACTGTGGGTTCCCATGCTCTCCACACCAGTCCACTGTGAATCACTAGTTCCAGAAGAGTTTCCTCTGCTGTTCTTCCCCTACTCTTCATTGAACTTTCAGTATCTCCACTTTTATTAAACTGTCTCTTCCCAGACTATCAGTGTGCTCCCTTCCTATTCCGCCATCTTAACACTCTCAAGTTTTCACTCCTTTTTAATTATATTATTGTTTCCAAACACTTAGTTCTATTTATATGATCATTTTAACACTTGATCATATTTAAATGGTCATTTTACCAGTTGTTACTATCCATTTCATCTTTACAACACATAAATTGCTATATTTATTAACCAACTTAAGGTATTTAGGGGTGTTATGGCTGGTTGTTAAGCTGTACTCTTAGAAATATGTCTATATCATGTACTATTTTGCGGTTGAAAACTTCATGCATCTCAACAATTACACCTTTATGATCTTGATAATTCATCCCACTTTGCCCATCATCGCCCCCTCTCTCCTAACCCTCTTCCTCTTTCTTTTCTTATTCTCACTCATATTCTTTACTAAGATATATTTTCAATTAAATTGATGCCTATATGACTTTCTCTGCATTAAGTATAGCACTCAATGGATTGCATGAAACAGAAAATATAATTAAAGAAAAGGTAAACAAAATATAGAATAAGAAATTGTTCAACAGTAAAGAGAAGTGTTGTTCAAATCATTGCTCCTCAAAACATTAATTTTTTCTACGTTTGTCTTATAGGTGATGTACTAGTGTCACAGGTCAGGGAGAACATATGGAATTTGTCCCTCAGGAACTCTCCTGTTTCACTAAGTATAATATTCTCCATTTTCATCCATTTTGTTGCAAATGACCATGATGTACACATCCCATAATTTCTTTATCTAGTCTTCATTTGATGGGCATATGGGATTATTCCATGTCTTTGCTACTGTGAGTTGAGCTGCAATAAACATGGAGGTTCAGCTGGCTCTTTCTTTTTAAAGATTTATTTATTTATTTGAAAGTCAGAGTTATACAGAGAGAGGAGAGGTAGAGTGAGGTCTTCCATCCAATGGTTCACTCCCCAATTGGCTGCAACAGTCAGAGCTGCACTGAACTGAAGCCAGGAGCCAGGAACTTCTTCTGGATCTCCCATGTGGGTGCAGGGGCCCAAGGACTTGGACCATCTTCTACTGCTTTCCCAGGCCACAGCAGAGAGCTGGATTAGAATGGTGTAGCTGCGTCTTGAACTGGCACCCATATGGGATACCAGCACTTCAGAGCAGAGCATTTACCCTCTGCACCATAGTGTGGCCCCAGAGAGCTCTTTCATATGCTGATTTCATTTCCCTTGGGTATATTATGAGGAGTGGGATGGCTGGGTCATATGGTAGGTGTATATTCAGACCTCTTTGGTGTCTCCGCACTCTCTTCCATAGTGACTTTACCAGTTTACATTCCTACCAACAGTGGATTAGGGTAATTTTTCCCATATCTTACCAGAATTCATTGTTTGTTGATTTCTATATGAAAGCCATTCTAACTTGGCTAAGGCAAGACCTCATTGTGGTTTTGGTTGGCATTTCTCTAATGGCTAGGAATCCTGATCATATTTTCATATGTCTATTGGCCATTTGGGTTTCCTCTCTTGAAAACTGTCTTTCTAAGCTCTTTGCCCATCCCTAATTTGGTTTTTAGTTTGTTGTTGTTGATTTTCCTTGTCTCTTTATAGATTCGGGTTATTGATCCTTTATCAGTTGCATAGTTTGTAGAAAATTTCTATTATTCTACTTGTTGCATCTTCATTTCACTGGGTGTTACTTTGCAGTACTGAAGTTTCTCAATTTGATGTAATCACATTTATCGATTTTGGTTTTCGTGTGCCTCTAGGGTCTGTTCCAAGAACTCTTTGCCTGTGGCAATGCTTTGCATGGTTTCCCCAAATAATTTGATGATATTCTGTCATAGTTTTAGGTTTTAATCCAGTTTGAGTGGATTTTCATGTCTGCATGTGGAAATTCAGTTTTCCCAGCACTGTTTGTTGAAGACACTGTCCTTGCTCCAGGAGTTGATTTTACCTCCTTTGTCAAAGATAAATTAGTTGTCTAGATGCTTGTGTTGATTTCTGCTATTTCTATTCTGTTCCATAGGTCTGTCCATTTATTTTTGTACCAGTACTAGGTTGTTTTGGTTATAACTGCACCGCAGTATGTCTTGAAATCTGGCATTGTGATGTCTCCAGGTTTGTTTTTGTCATTTAAGATTACTTTAGTTATTTTGGGTCTCCTCTGTTTCCATATGAATTTCAGCTTCATTCTTCCTGTGTCTGAGTAGAATGTTATTGATATTTTGAATGATATTGCATTGAATTTGTAGATTGCTTTCAGTAGTATGAATATGTTGATGACATTGATTCTTCTAATTCTTGAACATGAAATAATGTTCTATTTTTTGTATCTTCTTCTATTTCTTTTTCCCCCAATGTTTGTAATTCTCACCATAGAGATTTTTGATAACCTTAATTGAATTCATTCTGAAGTATCTGCTTTTTGATGGCTATTGTGAATAGATTGATCTTAGAAGTTCTTTCTCAGCTATGGCATTGTCTGTGTATACAAAGTATATTGATATTTATATCCTATTACTTTTCCAAACTCTTCTGTGAGTTCTAATAGTCTCTTAGGGGAGTCTTTTGGATCCCTTATATGTACAATCATGTCATCTGGAAATAGGGAAAGTTTGACTTCTGTCCTTCTGATTTATATCGCTTCGATTTCTCTTTTTCTTGGCTAATCACTCAGGCTAATACTTCAGGACTATATTGAATAGCAATGGGAAGAGTGGGCATCCTTGTCTGGTTCCACATCACATTGGGAATGCTTCCAATATTTTCTTATTCAAGAGGATGTTGGCCCTATAGATTTGTCATGAATTGTCTTGATTTTTTAGGAATGTGTCTTCTATACCCTATTTGCTTAGAGTTTATACCATGAAACAATGTCGTATTTTTCAAATGCTCTCTTGGCATTGATTGAGATAATCCTATGGTT
Organism: Lepus europaeus; assembly: GCF_033115175.1. Classification (NCBI taxonomy): domain Eukaryota; kingdom Metazoa; phylum Chordata; class Mammalia; order Lagomorpha; family Leporidae; genus Lepus; species Lepus europaeus. The sequence goes on along the minus strand of NC_084851.1, from coordinate 2,679,564 downwards.
TTTGTTCTTTATTTTTGTTAATGTGATGTATCACATTGACTGATGTGCAAATGTTATATTACCCAAGCATACCAGAGATAAATCCCATTTGGTCAGAGTGAATGACCTCTCTGGGATTCAATTTGTTAGTATGTTGTACAGGATGTTTGCTTATGTTCATCAGGGAAATTGGTCTATAATTCTCTGTCTCTGTTGTGTCTTTTTCAGATTTTAGAAGTAAGGTGATGCTAGCTTTGAAGGCAGAATTTGGGAGGATTCCCTCCCTTTCAATTGTTTCGAATAGCCTGAGAAGAATTGGAGTTAATTTTTCTTAAATGTCTTCTAGAAATCAGTAGTGAACCATTCCAGTCCTGGATTTTTCTTTGTTGGGAGTGTCTTTATAATGGATTCAATTGTCATCTTGGTTATGGCTCTGTTTAGGTTTTCCATGTTTTCAGGGCTCAGTTCAGGTGGATTGAATGTGTCTAGGAATGTATGCATTCCTTCTAGGTTTCCCAGTTTGTTGGCATATAGATCTTTACAGTAATTTCTGGTGATTCCTCTTGTTTCTGTGGTGTCTGTCATTACATTTTCCTATTCATCTCTGAATTTATTGATTTGGGTCTTCTCTCTCTTTGATTTTTGTTTTTTGGTTAATTGTGTAAACATTGTATAGTACTTGTTTATTTTTCTCAAAAAAGTCTTTTTATTTCACTGATTTTTAAAATTCTGTTTGGTTTCAGTTTTGTTTATTTTTCTCTAATTTTAATTATTTCTTCCCTCCTACTAGTTTTGGTTTTGTTTGTTTTTGATAGTCTAGGTCCTTCAGATGCATTGATAGCTCCTTTATTTTGTATCTTTCCAGTTTCTTCATGTGGGCACTGATTGTTGGGAACTTCCCTTTTAACACTGCTTTTTGGTTGGTGCTGTGGCTCAACAGGCTAATCCTCTGCCTTGCGGCACTGGCACACCAGGTTCTAGTCCCGGTTGGGGTGCCGGATTCTGTCCCGGTTGCCCCTCTTCCAGGCCAGCTCTCTGCTATTGCCCGGGAAGGCAGTGGAGGATGGCCCAAGTCCTTGGGCCCTGCACCCGCATGGGAGACCAGGAGAAGCACCTGGCTCCTGGCTTTGGATCAGCATGATGCGCTGGCTGCAGCGGCCATTGGAGGGTAAACCAACGGCAAAAAGGAAGACCTTTCTCTCTGTCTCTCTCTCCCACTATCCACTCTGCCTGTCAAAAAAATTACAAAAACAAACAAAACAAAAAAACAAACAAAAACCCTAAAACACTGCTTTTTCTGTGTCGCTTGGGTTTTGGTATAATGTACTGTCACCTTCATTTGTTTCCAGATTTTTTTAAATTTCTTTTTTTTTATTTCCTCTATGACTCACTGTTCATGCAGGAGCATATTGTTCAGTCTTCATGTGTTTATGAATAGTCTAGAGATTTTTGAGTTGTTGATTCTTGCTATATACCATTGTGTTCAGAGAAGGTGCCTGGAATGATTTTGATTTTTTTTTAATTTGCTGAAACTTGTTTTGTGGCCAGGCACATGGTCTTTCTTAGAAAAAGTTCTGTGCACTGATGAGAAGAATCTGTATTCTGTCCCTGTGGGATTAAATGTTCTGTTGATACCTGTTTGGCCCATAGTGTTAATCAACTCTGTTGTTTCCTTGTTGGCTTCTGTCTGGTGGATCTGTCCATTGACAAAATTGTGGCATTGAAATCAGTATTGAATTGGAACCAAAGTCTCCCTTTAGGTCCTTTAACATTTTTTAAGAAGCCAGATACCCTGTAATTGGGTACATATGTGTTCTTTATAGACAAACCTTCCTATTGGGTTGGTCCCTTAAATATGACATAGTGTCCTTCTCCATCTCTCTTAAGAGTTGCTATATTGAAGTCTGCTTTGTCTGATTTAGGATGGCATCAGCTCTTGTTTGGTCTCTTTTAGCATTGACTATCTTTTTCAACCTTTTTCTTTTCAGTCACATGTATATTTGTTGGTAAGACGTGTTTCTAGTAAACAGAAAATATATGGGTCTTGTTTTTCATTCCACTCAGCCCATTTGTATCTTTTAACTGGAGAATTGAGGCCATTTACATTCAAATGAATATTGATAAGTAATGACTTTGCTCTGACTTTTTTCTATAATCATTTCTATTGTTTACCTTGGATTTCTTTTATACTTCTACTGGTGGTTTTTCCTCCTTATTCTTTAGTAATGGTGGCTATTTTTCTGTTTCTGTGTGTAGACATCCTTAAGCATCTACTGTAGGGCTGGATGAGTGTTGACCAGTTCTTTCAATTTCTGTTTGTTATGAAATGTATTTATTTCACCTTCATTCATAAATGTGACATTTGTGGGGTATAGTATTCTGGGTTGACATTTTTTTTCCTTTTAAGACCTGAACTATTTCTTGCCACTTTTATCTAGCCTTTAGGGTTTCTTATAAGAAGTCAACTGTGAGATTGGTTTTGTAATCCTCTGAAAGCAGTGTGGTATTTTTCTTGTGCCCACTTTAGAACTTTTTCTTTATACGTTATTGTGGACCATTTGACTACAATATTTCATGGTGAAGATCTTTTCCAGTCATGTCTGTTAGGAGTTCTATGTGCTTCCGTTTTGGAACATCCCTTTTTTCTCCAAATTGGAGAAGCTTTCAATAATTATTTCACAGGATTTCTATGCCCTTCTCTCTTTTCACTCATTCAGGCACGCCTGAGGTACATATGTTTGGTCATTTGATAGTATCTCATAGCTCTCCAACACTGTTTTTAAAGTTTTCTATTTTCTTATTTTTTTATCTGACTGTAATATTTCCAAATATTTTTCTTCTAGTTTGGATAGTATTTGCCTCACGAAGTCTTCTCTTGAGACTTTCTACCACATTTTGTATTTGATTCCTCATCACATTTTTCATTTCTAAAATTTCATTTCTATTCCTCTTTATATTCTCAATTTCCTTGAGAAAATTTTTGTTCATATCTTGTGTGGTTTTTTAAAAATAATCATATGCTTAATTTTTTTCTGACAGGCAGAGTGGACAGTGAGAGAGAGAGACAGAGAAAATCCTATGCTTAATTTTAAATTCCATTTCTGGCATTTCCTCAATCTCTTCTTTACATTTTAACATACACATGTGTTGCAGGCACCATTGTCACTAGGTTGATCCTCCCATCCCATATGGGTGCCAGATTCTAGTCCCAGTTGGTCCTCTCCTAGTCCAGCTCTCTGCTGTGGCCAGCAGGGCAGTGGAAGATGGCCCAAGTGCTTGGGACCCTGCACCCGCATGGGAGACCAGGAGGAAGCACTTTACTCCTGGATTTGGATCAGCACAGCTCCAGCTGTTGCGGCCATTTTGGGGGTGAACCATCAGATGGAAGACCATTCTCTCTGTCTCCCTCAATGTCTGGAACTCTATCTGTAAAATAAATAAATTAAAAAATACAGGGGCGGAGCCAATATGGCGGATAATGAGGACGTGCACAAATAGTCTGGAAAATATACTTTCATAGTGGAATTACTTTAGCTTCATGAAAGGACTCAAGAGAAAACCTGCAGAGGAAACGCTCCCGGATCTAGTGGATGTGACACAGAGGACCTACAGGGAGCCCAGCGCGTGGAAGCCCAGCTGCAGGAGCCGAGCCACAGAATCTCACCAGCGTGGGAATGAATGGGAGGTAAGACAAAAACCTCAGAAACCCGAGACATTAGTGGAGAAAGTCAGAGGCCTCTCTCTCCACTAACCTAACAAGGCCATGCAAAACAAAGAGGAGGAGCCATTTTACATATGTAAAGCAGCAAGGAGTACACAAACTCAGTAACTTTGGGACTATGGTGAAACTTGAGAACACATTGAGGGCTGCATAAACTCTTTGTGTGGCCCCGGGGGTAGATCAAACGAATACTCACAGAGGCCAGATTTCAACTACCCTCAATTCCACTCAGCTGTGCGGATTACTTCCCAACTTTGTCAAAAAAAAGAGAGAGAGAGATCCAGCAAGGAGCAAGGGAGAGAACAATCTGGGTGAGTCACTTTCTGCACAGCAATAAACCTGAAGAATCAAACAGAGCTCTCTGGTCACACCCATCACAGCCTCTAAGGATCCATCAAAACAGCCCACTTAGAGGCATTGTATAATGAGAAAAAAACACCACAGCAAAACAAACAAACAAACAAAAAACAAATTATCTCCAAGATGCCAAACAACAAACGTAGAAGCCGAGGTAACAAGAGCAAGGAAGATACTATGATGCCCCCAAATGAACCAGACACCCCAATCCAAGATTATGAAGATGAAGAGATAGAGGAAATGCAAGAAGCGGATCTCAAAAAATTGATAAGAACATTAAAAAGTTCTCAAACACAAATTCTTGAACTACAGAAATCCTTCATGGACAAGACAGAAAATCTCTCTTGTGAAAATGAAATATTAAGGAGGAATCAAAATGAAATGAAACAACTAGTAGAACAGGAAACTGTGATAGCGACCAAAAACCACAATGAAATGAAGAACTCAGAGAGCCTTAAAAATAGAATGGGTGATCAGATGAGAGAATATCAGAATTAGAAGACAGAGAACAGGAACGGAAACAGGCAAATCAAAGAAAAAATGAAGAAATCAGAAATCTAAAAAATACTGTCAGTAATCTACAGAATACTATTAGAAAACCCAGCATTCGGGTTCTAGGAGTTCCTGAAGGAATGGAGAGGGAGAAAGGATTAGAAGGCCTTTTTAGTGAGATACAAGCAGAAAATTTCCCAGGTTTGGAGAAGGACAGAGACATCCTAGTATAGGAAGCTCATAGAACCCCTTATAAACATGACCAAAAGAGATCCTCACCACGACATGTCGTAATCAAACTCACCACAGTGAAACACAAAGAAAAGATCCTAAAATGTGCAAGAGAGAAACGCCAGATTACTCTCAGAGGATCTCCAGTTAGAATCACAGATGACATCTCATCAGAAACCCTACAAGTGAGGAGAGAATGGCGAGATATAGCCCAGGTACTAAGAGAGAAAAACTGCCAACCCAGAATATTATTTCCTGCAAAGCTCTCATTTGTGAATGAAGGTGAAATAAAGACCTTTCACAGCAAACAGAAATTGAAAGAATTTGACACCACTCATCTAGCCCAGCAAAAGATGCTTAAAGATGTGTTACATACAGAAACATAGAAACATGGTCACCAATATGAAAGAAGATAAAGGAAGGAAAACTCACAGCAAAAGATCACAGGAGTCTCAACCATATATTAGAAAATATCTTTGGCTGCCTGCGCCATGGCTCAATAGGTTAATCCTCCACCTTGCAACGATGGCAAACCGGGTTCTAGTCCCGGTCAGGGCACCAATCATACCCTGGTTGACCCTCTTCCACGCAAGCTCTCTGCTGTGGCCAGGGAGTGCAGTGGAGGATGGCCCAAGTGCTTGGGCCCTGCACCCATGGGAGACCAGGAGAAGCACCTGGCTCCTGCCATCGGATCAGCACGGTGCACCGGCCGCACCAGGCCAACCGCAACAGCCATTGGAGGGTGAACCAATGGCAAAAGCAAGACCTTTCTAACTCTCTTTCACTCCACTCTGCCTTTCAAAAAATAAATAAAAAAGAAAAATATAAATAAAAAGAAAAGAAACAATCATTGGCAAATGAGAGGGCAAAGTTACTCCTTCTCAATAGTCACATTGAATGTTAATGGCTTGAACTGTCCAGTTAAAAGACACCGATTGGCTGATTGGGTTAAGGAACAAAACCCATCTTTTTGCTGCTTACAGGAAACTCATCTTTCCAAAAGCAAACTTGCTATGGAAGGAATTTTCCTCAATACAATCAAAGCAATATATGAAAAACCCACGGCCAACATCCTATTGAATGGGGAAAAGTTGGAAGCATTTCCACTGAGATCTGGTACCAGACAGGGATGCCCACTCTCACCACTGCTCTTCAATATAGTTCTGGAAGTTTTAGCCAGAGCTATTAGGCAAGAAAAAGAAATTAAAGGGATACAAATTGGGAAGGAAGAACTCAAACTATCCCTCTTTGCAGATGATATGATTCTTTATTTAGGGGACCCAAAGAACTTTACTAAGAGACTACTGGAACTCATCGAAGAGTTTGGCAAAGTAGCAGGATATAAAATCAATGCACAAAAATCAACAGCCTTTGTATACACAGGCAATGCCGTGGCTTAGGAAGAACTGCTAAGATGAATCCTATTCACAATAGCTACAAAAACAATCAAATACCTTGGAATACATTTAACTAAGGATGTTAAAGATCTCTATGATGAAAACTACAAAACCTTACAGAAAGAAATAGAAGAGGATACCAAAAAATGGAGAAATCTTCCATGCTCATGGATTGGAAGAATCAATATCATCAAAATGTCTATTCTCCCAAAAGCAATTTATACATTCAATGCAATAGGAATCAATTTACCAAAGACATTCTTCTCAGATCTGGAAAAAATGATGCTGAAATTCATATGGAGACACAGAACACCTTGAATAGACAAATCAATCTTGTACAACAAAAACAAAGCCAGAGGCATCACAATACCAGATTTCAGGGCATACTACAGGGCATTTGTTATCAAAAGAGCATGGTACTGGTACAGAAACAGATGGGTAGACCAATGGAACAGAATAGAAACACTAGAAATCAATCCAAACATCTACAGCCAACTTATATTTCATCAAAAATCCAAAACTAATCCCTGGAATAAGGACAGTCTATTCAATAAATGGTGCTGGGAAAATTGGATTTCCACGTACAGAAGCTTGAAGCAAGACCCATACCTTTCACCTTACACAAAAATTCACTCAACATGGATTAAAGACTTAAATGTATGACGCGAAACCATCAAACTATTAGAGAGCATTGGAGAAACCCTGCAAGATATAGGTACTGGCAAAGACTTCTTAGAAAAGACCCCAGGAGCACAGGCATCAAAACCAAAATTAACATTTGGGATTGCATCAAATTGAGAAGTTTCTGTACTTCAAAAGAAACAGTCAGGAAAGTAAAGAGGCAACCGACAGAAAGGGAAAAAATATTTGCAAACTATACCTCAGATAAAGGGTTGATAACCAGAATCTACAAAGAAATCAAGAAAATCCACAACAACAAAACAAACAACCCACTTAATAGATGGGCCAAGGACCTCAAGAGACATTTTTCAAAAGAGGAAATCCAAATGGCCAACAGACACATGAAAAAATGTTCAAGATCACTAGCAATCAGAGAAATGCAAATCAAAACCACAATGAGGTTTCACCTCACCCCGATGAGAATGGCTCACATTCAGAAATCTACCAACAATGCATGCTGGATAGCATGTGGGGAAAAAGGGACACTAACCCACTGTTGGTGGGAATGTAAATTGGTTCAGCCACTATGGAAGTCAGTCTGGAGATTCCTCAGAAACTTGAACATAACCCTACCATACAACCCAGCCATCCCACTCCTTGGAATTTATGCAAAGGAAATTAATTTGGCAAATCAAAAAGCCATCTGCACCTTCATGTTTATTGCAGCTCAACTCACAATAGCTAAGACCTGGAACCAACCCATTAGCAGTAGACTGGATAAAGAAATTATGGGACATGTACTCTATAGAATACTATACAGCAGTAAGGAACAATGAAGCCCGTTCATTTACAACAAGATGGAGGAATCTGGAAAACATCATGCTGAGTGAATTAAGCCAGTCCTAAAGAGACAAATCTCATTTGTTTTCCCTGATCTGTGACAACTGAGCACCACAGGGGAAACCTGTTGAAGTGAAATGGACACTATAAGAAACAATGACCTGATCAGCTCTTGTCCTGACTCTAGATGTACAATGTAATACTTTATCCTTTTTAGTATTTGTTGTTGTGTTGGTGGTGTTGTTCTAGTACTAGTGGTGGAACTCTGTAATTAACACACAATTATTCTTAGGTGTTGAATTTTAATTGAAAAGTGATCCCTGTTAAATTTAAGAGTGTTAAAAGAGGGAGGAGATGTACAAATTGGGACATGCTCAATCAGACTTGCCCCAAATGGTGGAGTTAGAAAAGTGCCAGTGGGCCAGTGCCATGGCTAACTAGGCTAATCTTCCACCTTGTTGCACCAGCTCACGAGGTTCTAGTCCCATCCGGGACACCAGATTCTGTCCCTGTTGCCCCTCTTCTAGGCCAGTTCTCTGCTGTGCCAGGGAGTGCAGTGGAGGATGGCCCAAGTGCTTGGGCCCTGCACCCCATGGGAGACCAGGAGAAGCACCTGGCTCCTGCCATTGGATCAGCACAGTGCGCTGGCCACAGCGCGCAAACCGCAGTGGCCATTGGGGTGTGAACCAATGGCAAAAGGAAGACCTTTCTCTCTGTCTCTCTCTCTCTCACTGTCCACTCTGCCTGTCAAAAATTAAACATAAATAAATAAATAAAAAGGAATTGTGCCAGGGGATTCCAATACAATCCCATCAATGTGGCATGTACCAATGCCATCTCACTAGTCCAAGATATCATTTTCACTTCACAATTGATGGCTATTTTAGGTCTAAGAGTCAAAGACATCACACAAACAAGACAAGTATCTGCTAATACTAACTGATAGAATCAAAAAGGGAGAGAAGGATCCAACATGGGAAGCGGGATACACTGCAGACTCATAGAATGGCAGATGTCCTAAACAACACTCTGGCCTCAGAATCAGCCCTTAAACAATCAGATCTGGCTGAAGAGCCCATGAGAGTATTGTATGCATGGAAACTCAAGACACCATGGAAAAGGAAAAAAAAAGAAGACCTAAATGAAAGATCTCAGCGACTGAGATCCCAGTGGAAAGAATGGGGCCATCAAGGTAGGAGGTACCTTTATCTGAAGGGAGCAGAGAACTTCCATTTTGACTATGTCCCTATCGGAATAAGTTCAAAGTCAGCGAACTCCAAAGGCTTCCATAGCCTTGGCAGCTCATGACTAGAGCCTAGGGAGATTACTGACGCCATAAACAAGATTGTCAAACTGTAAGTACACAGGAGTCACTGTGTACTTACATCCCATGTGGGATCTGTCCTTAATGTGTTGTCTAATGTACAGTGATGCTATAGCTAGTAGTGAAACAGTATTTTTACACTTTGTGTTTCTGTGTGGGTACAAGCTGATGAGATCTTTATTAATTATATACTGAATCAATCTTCTGTATATAAAGATAATTGGAAATGAAAAAAAAAACCTGGCGTTAAATTGCAAATGGCATAGAAAATTAATTAATTTAAAAAAATTATATGTTGGATCTCTGTCTTTAATGTGCTGTACACTCTTATTTAATGCTATAACTAGTACTCCAACAGTATTTTTTTCACTTTGTCTTGCTATACGGGGGCAAACTGCTGAAATCTTTACCTAATATATACTAAACTGATCTTCTGTATATAAAGAGAATCGAAAATGAATCTTGATGTGAATGGAAGGGGAGAGGGAGTGGGAAAGGGGAGGGTTGCATGTGGGAGGGAAGTTATGGGAGGGGGGGAGCCATTGTAACCCATAAGCTGTACTTTGGAAATTTAAATTCATTAAATAAAAGTTTAATAAATGAAAAAATACAAACATAAAAAACTTGGACATGTGATTTTGTTCCTCTGAGAGTTTCATGGTGACTTCCTTATTCTTGTTATTTTAATTTCAGCTCTGTGTTTCAGCATGTTTTAATTTGTTTTTTTTTTCTTCTGTTGTCTTTTATTTTGGGGGCTATTATTCTGCATCTACCTAGAATGTCTTTCTTTCCATGAATTCCAGGAGGTTGTGGTGGGTGTGGCTTGGGAGCTTTAGGGCAGAGCATATTTCCACAGTAAGGATTCTCAGCTATGCCCTTCAGGTTTTCATGTATCCACCTAGGCCCCAAGGTTTTGGCACCTAAGTTTCCCCCAGATGCTGCTGGCATGGGCATCCTTTTGTTTCCGGTAGTTGCCTAGCTGCTTCCTGGTTGATCTCTGAGACAGTGGGGGCTGCAGCCCCTTCCCTTCATTACAAGTTCTAGTTCTCATGCTACAGTCACTGGTTTAATAGTTGCCTACTGCTGCTACCAGTTCTGCATTCAGGTGTCTCATCTCTCTGGGCTGCTATGTGCATGCTTGCAGGCTTCCTGGGTTGTAGGTCTGATTTGAAATGGCATCCAATCTCTCTCATCCAGGTCACGGGTTTTGTTTTGGAGAGATTGGTTTGAATCAGCTGCCTCTCTCCACTTCCACTTGGACCTCAGGCAAATGCCAGCAACAGCCAGCTCCCCAGGTCATCAAATGGACCCATGCTACACTATACCCAGGATTGATTGCTGCCATCCATCTTGCTCCTGGTGCCCTGTCTCAAAAAGGTCATGGGTTCTGGCTGTCTTCAGTTTCAGTTTTCCAAGCTCTCTGAGTGTGTTCCAACACTCACCACTCTGGTTCAATCTGGTTCCTGTCCTCTTTGGGGCCTCTCAGTGGTTTTCTCTTCTAATCCATTGATATATACCTCGTACACTTCTCCTTGTTGTTTCTCCCTCTAGTTGTATATATTTTGTTGCAAATAACATGATTTCATTTTTTAACACTGTGTAGTATTCCATAGCGTATATGTAGCACAACTTTTATCCAGTCTTCAGTTGATGGACATCTGGCTGGAGTTCATATTTTACCTCTAGTAAATTGAGCTGAAATGAAGATGGAGGTACAGGTCACTTTCATATGCTTATTTCATTTGCTTTGGGTGAATTCCCTAGAGTGGGATGGCTAGTTCATGTGATTGATGTATAATTGGATTTCCGAGTTATCTCCATATTGTCTTCTACAGTTGCTGTACCAGTTTACATTCTCACCAGTAATGAATTAGGGTGCCCTTCTCGCCACATCATCACCAACACTTGTTGTTGATTTCTGTATGTAAGCCATCCTAATTGGAGTGAGGTGAAACCTCATTGTGGTTTTGATTTGTTTCCCTTATGGCTAATGATTCTGAGCATTTTTTTCATGTGTCTGTTGGCAATTTGAATTTCCTCTCTTGATAAATATCTGCTCAGTTCCTTTTCCAATTTCTTAGCTAGAATTTTTGTTTTGCTGTTGTTGAATTTCCTGAGCTCTTTATAGATTCTGCAAATTAAACTTTTATCAGTTGCATAGATTGCAAATATCTTCTCTGATTCTGTCAGTTGCCTTTTATCTTTGCTGAATGTTTCTTTTTTGCAGTGTCAGAGCTTCTCAGTTTGATGTAATCCCATTTGTCAATGTTAGCACCGATTGCCTGTGCTTTTGGAGTCTGTGGTAAAGTCTTTCCCTATGCTAAGTCTTTCTTGAAGTTCAGTGTTAGTTGGTGGTATCACACCAGAGATTTAGATCCATTTGGAGTGGATTCTGATCCATTTGGAGTGGATTTTTGTGTAAGGGGTAATGTAGGGGTCTTACTTCACACTTCTGCATGTGCAGATCCAGACTTCCCATCATCAGTTTTTAAAGAGACTGTCTTAGCTTCAGGGATTGATTTTTTTTCCTTTGTCAAAGAGGGTTGGTGGTAGATGTGAGGATTGACTTCTGGTGTTTCTATTCTGTTCAATTGGTCTACATGCCAATTTTTAAAATTGCATTGTAGAGATCTTTTACATCCGTGGTTAAGTTTATCCCAAGGTATTTAAATTTTCTTGTAGCTAATGTGAATAGGATTGATCTTAGTAGTTATTTCTCCATTAAGCCATTGTGTATAGAAAGGCTATTGATTTTTGTGTGTTGATTTTATATTGTGTACTTTGTTAAACTCTTATGAGTTCCAATATTCTCTTCATGGAATCCATTGGGTCCCCTATATATAGAATGATGTCATTAGAAAGTAAGGATAATTTGACTTCTGCCTTCCCAATTTGTATCCCTTTGATTTCTTTTTTTGAATAATGGATCTGACTGAAACTTACAGGACTATATTAAATAGCAATAGTGAAAGTTGGTTTCCTTGTATGGTTCGGGTCTCAATGGGAATGCCTCCATTTTTCCTCTTTCAGTAGGATACTGGCTGAAGGATTTTCATATATTTTCTTATGCTGAAAAATGTTTCCTCTATACCCAAGTTGCTTAATGTTTTCATCATAAAAGGGTGTTTAATTATGTCAAATATATTCTTTGCATCTATTGAGATAATCATATGCCTTTGATCTTCAAATTGGTAATGTGATGTACCACATCTATTGATTTTTGATGTTGAACAATCCCTGTATACCTGAGATAAATCCCACATAGTCTAGGTGAAGGATCATTCTCATATATTGTTGGATTCACTTACTTTATTGAAGATTTTTTCGTCTATGTTCATCAGGAATATTTCTCTATAGTTCTCTCTCTGTCGTATCTTTTTCTGTATTATGAATTATGATGATGCTGATTTCATCAAAATACTGGAAGGATTCCCTTCCATTCAATTGTTTTGAATAGCTTCAGAAAAATTTGAATTAGTTCTTTTTTTGCAAATATTTATTTATTTACTTTGAAAGAGTTAGAAAGAGAGAAAGAAAGGAGAGAGAAAGAGAGGGAGAGAGAGAGAGAGGGAGAGGAGAGAGAGAGAGAGAGAGAGAGAGAGAGAGAGAGAGAGAGAGAGAGATCATGAGGTAGGGCTACATTTAGGTTTCTGAACATTCTCCAAACTGTCTTCCATAGTGCCTTTACCAGTTTGCATTCCCACCAACCATGGATTAGTGTGCCTTTTTCCCTACACCCTCACCAGAATCTGTTGTTAGTTGATTTCTGTACGTAAGACATTCTAACTGGGATGAAGGAAAACTCATTGTGGTTTTGATTAGCACTTCCTCGATTGCTAGTGATCCTAAATATTTTTTTCATGTATCTATTGGCCATTTGGATTTCCTCTTACAAAAAATGTGTATTTAGGTCGTTGGTCCATGTCTTAAGTGGGCTCTTTGTTTTATGGTTGTGGAGTTTCTTGATCTCTTTGAAGTTTCTGGTTATTAAAATTTATCAGTTGCATAAATTGCAATTATTTTTCCCATTCTGTTGGTTGCCTGTTCACTTTCCTGACTGTTTATTTTGCAGTACAGAAACTTCTCAATTTGATGTAATCCCAATAGTGAATTCTGGTTTAGACAGCCTGTGCCTCTGTGGTCTTTTCCAAGAAGTCTTTGGCTATTCCTGAATCTTGCTTTCTCTAATAATTTCATGGTGTCTGGTCATACATTTAGATCTTTAATCCATGTTGAGTGGATTTTTCTGTAAAGTGAAAGGTAGGGGCCTTGCTTCATACTTCTGCATGTGTAAATCCAATTTTCCCAGCACCGTTTGTTGAATAGACTGTACTTGCTCCAGGATTGGCTTTAGATCCTTGATCAAATATGAGTTGGCTGTAGATGTTTGTATGAGTTCTGGTGTTTCTATTCTGTTCCATTGGTCTATCCATGTGTTTCAGCAACAGTGCCATGCTGTTTTGATTATAACTACCCTGTAGTGTGTTCCGAAATCTGGTATTGTAATGTCTTCAGCATTGTTTCTGTTGCACAAGATAGGTTTAGCTATTCGCATTGTCTTGTGCATCCATATGAATTTCAGCATCATTTTTTCCTGATCTCAGAAGAATGTCTTTGGTATCTTGATTGCTATTGCATTGAATTTATAAATTGCTTTTGGGAGAATAGACATTTTGATGATATTGATTCTTTCCATCCATGAGCATGGAATATTTCTCTATTTCTTTCTTTAAGGTTTTGTAATTTTCATTGTAGAGATCTTTAACGTCCTTAGTTAAGTTAATACCAAGGTATTTGACTGTTTTTGCAGCTATTGTGAATGGGATTGATCTTAGAAGTTCTTCCTCAGCCGTGGCATTGCCTGTGTATACAAAGGCTGTTGATTTTTGTGCATTGATTATATCCTGCTACTTTGCCAAACTCTTCTATGAGTTCCAATCATCTCTTAGTAGAGTTCTTTGGATTCCCTAAATAAAGAATCATATCATCTGCAAAGAGGGATAGTTTGAGTTCTTCCTTCTCAATTTGTGTCCCTTTAATTTCTTTTTCTTGCTTGATGGCTCTGGCTAAAACTCCCAGAACTGTGTTGAATAGCAGTGGTGAGAGTGGGCATCCCTGTCTGGTACCAGATCTCAGCGGAAATGCTTCCAACTTTTTTCTATTCCATAGGATGTTGGCCGTGGGTTTTTCATAAATTGCTTTGATTGTCTTGAAGGACGTTCCTTCTATACCTAATTTGCTTTGAGTTTTCATCATGAAGGGTGTTGTATTATATCAAATGCTTTCTCTGCCTCTATTGAGATAATCATATGGGTTTTTTTTCTTCAGTTTGTTAATGAGGTGTATCACATAGATTGATTTGTGAATGTTGAATTATCCCTGCATACCAGGGATAAATCCCACTTGGTCTGGGTGGATGATCTTTCTGATGTGTTACTGCATTCTATTGGCCAGAATTTTATTGAGTATTTTTTGCATCTATGTTCATCAGGGAAATTGGTCTGTAATTCTCTTTCAATGCCTCATCTCTTTCAAGTTTAGGAATTAAGATGTTATTGGCTTCATAGAAAGAATTTGAGAGGATTCTCTCTTTTTTGATTGTTCTGAATAGTTTGAGAAGAATTCGAGTTAGTTCTTCTCTAAATGTCTGGTAGAATTCAGCAGTGAATCCATCTGGTCCTGGGCTTTTGTTTGTTGGGAGGGCCTTTATCACTGTTTCAATTTCTCACTGTTATTTTACAGTTTAGTTTTTCTATGTCTTCCTGGTTCAATGTAGGTAATTTGCATGTGTCCAGGAATCTATCCATTTCTGATAGATTTCCCTGTCGCTGGCATACAACTCTTTGTAGTAATTCTGATGACTCTTTTATTTCTGTGATTTTATTGTTTCATTCCCTTTTTCATCTGATTTTATCATATGGGTCTTTTCTCTTCTTCTTTTAGTTAGTTGGGTCCATGGTGTGTCAGTTTTGTTTGGTCAGAAAACCAGTTCTTCATTTTCCTGATCTTTTTAATAAATATGTGTTTCTTGTAGGCAGCAAAGAGGTGGGTTTTGTTTTTTAATCCATGCAGCCAGTCTATGCCTTTTAACTGGAGAGTTGAGGCCATTTACATTCAATGTGACTATTGATATGTAGTGATTTTTCCCTGCCATTTTCCCAAAGGTATTTCTAATTTATACTTTGAACCTCTTGTGATCTTCTACTGAGAGATTCTCTTCCTTTTCCTTCTTTCGTAATGATGACTGTGTTTCTGTGTGAAACAGATTTTTAATCATCTTTTTGTGGCTTGAACAAGAGGTGACCGATTCTCTCAATTTCTGCTTGCTATGAAAGGTCTTTATTTCACCTTCATTCACAAGTGAGAGCTTTGTAGGATATAATATTCTGGACTTGCATTTTTTTCTCATTTCATTTTGATTCCTCCTTAAGATTTCATTTTCATTACAGAGAGTTCTGTAATATCCTCAGGGATTTCAGAAGTTCATGCATTATTTTTGATTACTTCTAAATATTCTTATCATAATTTTTTGAGTTCCATTTCTTTATTTTTGTTTTTTTAACTTTTATTTAATAAATATATATTTCCAAAGACAACTTTTGAATTATAGTGGCTTTACCCTCCAAAACTTCCCTCTCACCTGCAACTACACCATCTCTCACTTTCCATTCTTTATCAAGATTCATTTTCAATTATCTTCATATTCAGAAGCTCAACTTAGTATATACTATGTAAAGATTCCAACAGACTTTACCCACAAAGACACACAAAGTATAGAGTATTGTTTGGGTAGTAGTTTTACTATTATTATGGCCATTCTGTTCTGTTATGCTATAATTATCTTATTATTTTTCTGTTAGTTAAGGCCAGAGAACTCTCTTCACTTCTTCAGGGTTAAAGGTGTGCCAAAAGTGACACACCAGGTTTAGAATGGTAAATCTTCTCTCTCTTTTTGTTTATTCAGAAAGGAAGTAATTCCACTCTGCTGAGCTCTTCTCCTTGATGGCAATCAGTGCCTGAGTGCTAGACTCAGTGAGTATAATATTTGTCTGCTCTGTCCCAAGGATCACACAAAGGATCTGTGCAGTCCTCAGTGTAAGCTCAGATTCCCCTGCAATGTCTCTCTCCAGGAATCCAAGGCTGCCCGAGGTTGTGGCCTCTCCCACTGAGACTACTCATGTCTCAGCCACACTGTGAGTTCTCCCACACACTCTCAGTTTTTTTTCACAGTCCTGGTTCATAAGCTCCACACATTTGCTAGGTCTTAATCTCCAGTTATTACTCCCCATCAGAGTCAGGTTTTTCTGTTTGGCTGAGTGCGGGCGCAGCCCTGATTTGGTGCAGCTATTCTGTATGTCTAAAATGGCACCTGCTCTATTTCCTTGCATGCCTTTGTAAGGTAAGTGGAGAGAGAGAATTGTGTCTGTAACATCCCTTTTTTTTCTCTCTAGTTAGACTTGTGTACTTTCCCCCATGGGGCTTCCTCTTTCCCTCTAGGCTCTTTCTGCTGCTTTTCCACCAGTGTATCATGCTACTGTGATTTCTTCTCACCTATATTTCCAGTGCTGGTGCAGAGACTCTTGGCAGCTGGGATCCGGAGCCTTGGGCGCCTGTGCTCTCCACATAGATCCACCATGTCCCTCTAATTTGGAAGAGTTTCTTCTGCAATTTTTTTCCCAAATCTTCCCTGAGACTACACTATATCCACTTTTAGTAAACTATCTTTTCCTGGGCTTTCAATGAGCTCCCTCCCTATTCCGCAGTCTTGGAACTGCTGATGCTGTAGTTCTTAAAAAAATTTAAAAATTGATATTAAGACCATTTTTAGATGTTTGCTAAGATATATGTAACTTAAAATTCTTGTTGCTTTGGCCGGCGACGCGGCTCACTAGGCTAATCCTCCGCCTTGTGGCACCGGCACACCAGGTTCTAGTCCCTGTCGGGGCACCGATCCTGTCCCGGTTGCCCCTCTTCCAGGCAAGCTCTCTGCTATGGCCCAGGAGTGCAGTGGAGGATGGCCCAAATGCTTGTGCCCTGCTCCCCATGGGAGACCAGGAGAAGCACCTGGCTCCTGTCATTGGATCAGCATGGTGCACCGGCCGCAGCGCGCCAGGTGCAGCGGCAATTGGAGGGTGAACCAATGGCGAAAGGAAGACCTCTCTCTTTGTCTCTCTCTCACTGTCCACTCTGCCTGTCAAAAAAAAATAATTCTTGTTGCTTTAACTGAGGATCAGACTCTAATTTGACATCAATCAAAGAAATCTAGATTGATAAATTTTGTATCTAAAAAAATTCTCCTTTCTTACAGCATGTTCTTCACCAAGAACACATTTTCATGCTTGAGGCATTTACACCATTTGCTCATTTCTAGTTTTATATTTAGAAATTACCCTTTAAAATTTTTAAAATTGACAGAACATATAGAATTTCAAACTATTTACTTTTAAATATTGATCATAAATGGAGATTTCATGAAAGCCTACTTGTTAACAAACCCAATCATCTTTATAAAACTTAAGAGGCTAAGACACTTAAGTTTACATTTAGAAACATTTACCTTCACCAATATTATTTTTCTAAATAACTATACCTCAATGACTTAACACACTGAGATTTCAATGAATACTATAATTTCATCTGAAATACTTGTCTCAGATCAAAATTACCTTGTTATGATTTTAAATAGGTGATAAGGGTAAGTATAACATGTCCTGACCACAAAGAGGGGAACAAAAGTATGTTAACAACTTTGGACATATTTTTATTCCCTTAAAAACAGTTTTAAAGCAAATCACCAAAAATACACATAAATCATGTGAACTGACAGGTATTTGGCTTGATTTAATTTTTCTAGATGACACGTTAATCACTTTGGTATAACAACATAAAAGCTTGCAAATGCAAATTTATTTTTCCTTATAAAATAGCTCTAACTGAAAAACAGTGACATGTGAGTGTTTGACACAAAAAAGAATGCAGTAATCTTTTTTTAAAGATTTTTTTATTTATTTGACAGGTGGAGTCATAGACAATGAGGGGGAGAGAGAGACAGAGAGAAAGATCTTCATTCCATTGGTTTACCCTTCAATTAGTGGCCACAGCTTGAGCTGCACTGATCCGAAGCCAGGAGCTAAGAGCTTCTCCCCTGTTCTCCCAGGCGGGTGCAGGACATAAGCACCTGGGCCATCCTCCACTCCCCTCCAGGGCCATAGCAGAGAGCTATGGAAGAGCAGCAATGGGGACTAGAAAGCAGAGACCATAAGGGATGCCAGCGCCGCAGCTGGAAGATGAACCTATTATGCCACGGTGTCGGCCCCAGATGTAATCTTCTAAGTACCAAAATGGTGGTATCTCTTTTTTTAATTAAACTATTATTTAATAAATATAAATTTCCAATGTACAGCTTATGGGTTACAATGGCTTCCCCCCTCCCATAACTTCCCTCCCACCCACAACCCTCCTCTTTCCCACTCCCTCTCCCCTTCCAATCACATCAAGATTCATTTTCAATTCTATTTATATACAGAAGATCAGTTTAGTATATATTAGGTAAAGAGTTCAACAGTTTGCCCCCAAATAGCAACACAAAATGAAAAAAATACTGTAGGAATACTAGTTATAGCATTAAATAAGAGTGTACAGCACATTAAAGACAGAGATCCTACATAATAGTTTTTTAAAATTTAATTTTCTATGCCATTTCCAATTTATCACCGAGTTTTTTTTTCATTTCCAATTATCTTTATATACAGAAGATCAATTCAGTATATAATTAGTAAAGAACTCATCAGTTTGTACCCACACAGAAACACAAAGTTTAAAAATACTACTTCAGTACTAGTTATAGCATCACTTCACATTAGACAACACATTAAGGACAGATCCCACATGGGGTGTAAGTACACAGTGACTCCTGTTGCTGACTTAACAATTTGACACTCCTGTTCATGCCGTCAGTAATCTCCCTAGGCTCTATTCATGAGTTGTCTAGGCTATGCAAGCCTTTAGAGTTTGCTGACTTTGATCTTATTCCAATAGGGTCATAGTCAAAGTGGAAGTTCTCTCCTCCCTTCGGAGAAAGGTACCTCCTTCTTTGATGGCCCGGTTCTTTCCACTCGGATCTCACTCACAGAGATCTTTCATTTAGGTCTTTTTTTTCCCGTGGTATCTTGGCTTTCCATGCCTACAATACTCTCATGGGCTCTTCAGCCAGATCCAAATGCCTTAAGGGCTGATTCTGAGGCCAGAGTGTTGTTTAGGACATCTGCCATTCTATGAGTCTGCTGTGTATCCTGCTTCCCATGTTGGATCATTCTCTCCCTTTTTGATTCTATCAGTTAGTATTAGCAGACACTTGTCTTGTTTGTGTGATCTCTTTGACTCTTAGACCTATCAGAGCCATTAATTGTGAACTGAAATTGATCACTTGGACTAGTGAGATGGCATTGGTACATGCCACCTTGATGGGATTGTGTTGGAATCCCTTGGCACATTTCTAACTCCACCATTGGCGGGAAGTCTGATTGAGCATGTCCCAAATTGTACATCTCCTCCCTCTCTTTTTCCACTCTTAAATTTAACAGGGATCACTTTTCAGTTAAAATTTAAACACCTAAGAATAATTGTGTGTCAATTACAGAGTTCAACCACTAGTACTAGAACAACAACAACAACAAACACTAAAAAGGATAAAGTATTACATTGTGCATCTAGAGTCAGGACAAGAGCTGATCAGGTCATTGTTTCTTATAGTGTCCATTTCACTTCAACAGGTTTCCCCTGTGGTGCACAGTTGTCACCCATCAGGGAAAACAAATGAAATTTGCCTCTTTGGGACTGGCTTAATTCACTCAGCATGATGTTTTCCAGATTCCTCCAACTTGTTGCAAATGACCGGGTTTTGTTGTTTCTTACTGCTGTATAGTATTCTATGGAGTACATGTCCCATACTCTTTAATGGTGCATCTTTTTCTGGCTTAGGAATTAAGGTGATGCTGGATTCATAGAATTTGGGGGGATTCCCTCTTTTCGATTGCTCTGAATAGTTTGAGAAGAATTGGAGTTAGTTCTTCTCTAAATGTCTGGTAGAACTCAGCAGTGAATCCATCTGGCCCTGGGCTTTTGTTTGTTGGGAGGGCCTTTATTACTGTTTCAATTTCTGTGTCAGTTATTGGTCTGTTTAGGTTTTCTATGTCTTCTTGGCTCAATTTAGGTATGTTGTATGTGTCCAAGAATCTGTCCTTTTCTGATAGATTCCCCTGTTTGCTGGCATACAAGTCCTTGTAGTAATTTCTGATGATTCTTTTTATTTCTGTGGTGTCTGTTGTTACGTTTCCATTTTCATCTCTGATTTTATTGATTTGGGAATTTTCTCTTGCTTTTTTAGTTAGTTGGGCCAATGGGGTGTCGATTTTGTTTATTTTTTCAAAAAACCAGCTCCTCGTTTGGCTGATTTTTTGTAATTTTTTTTTGGATTCAATCCTGTTGATTTCTTTTTGATTTTAATTATTTCTATTCTCCTACTGTGTTTGGGTTTGGTTTGCTGCAGATTTTCTAGATCCTTGAGATGACTTGAAAGCTCATCTATTTGGTGCCTTTCCAATTTCTTGATGTAGGCACCTATTGATATAAACTTTCCTCTTAACACTGCTTTTGTTGTATCCCAGAGGTTTGAAATGTTGTGCTATTATATTATCCTCATTTACTTCCAGAAAATTTTTGATTTCTCTTTTAATTTCTTCTATGAACCATTGTTCATTCAGGAACATGCTGTTCAATCTCCATGTGTTTGCACGTGCTCTAGGGATTCCTGAGTTGCTAATTTCCAATTTCATTCCTTTGTGGTCTGAGAAGCTGCCTGGTATGATTCTAATTCTTTTGAATTTGCTGAGACTTGCTTTATGGCCTAGTATGTGGTCAGTCCTAGAGAAGGTTCCATGTACTGCTGAGAAGAATGTAAAGTCCTTAGATGTAGGATGAAATGTTCTGTAGATATCTGTTAGGTCCATTTGGGCTATAGTGTCATTTAAATCTACTGTCTACTTGTTAATCTTCTGTCCTGTTGATCTGTCTATCTCTGAGAGTGGAGTTTTGAAGTCCCCCAGTACTATTGTATTGGGGTCTAAGTCTCCCTTTAAGTCCCTTAACAAGTCTTTTAAATAAACCCATGCCCTGTATTTAGGTGCATATACATTGATAATCATTATATCTTCCTGTTGAATGGATCCCTTAGTCATTATATAGTGCCCCTCTTTGTCTCTCCTGACAGTTTTTGTGAGAGAAATTATGTGGTCCGATATTAAGATGGCTACGCCTGCTCTTTTTTCGTTTCTGTTGGCATGGTATATCTTTTTCCAGCCTTTCACTTTCAGTCTGTATGCATCATTGTTGGAAAGATGAGTTTCTTGTAAGCAACAAAAATATGGGTTTTGTTCCTTAATCCAATCAGCCAATCAGTGTCTTCTAACTGGACAATTCAGGCCATTAACATTCAATGTGACTATTGAGAAGGAGCAACTTTGCCCTGCCATTTGCCAAAGATACTTTCTAATATATGGTTTGAGACTCCTGTGATCTTTTGCTGTGAGGTTTCCTTCCTTTATCTTCTTTCATATTGGTGACCGTGTTTCTGTGTTTCTGTATGTAACACATCTTTAAGCATCTTTTTAGGGCTGGACGAGTGGCGACAAACTATTTCAGTTTCTGTTTGCTGTGAAAGGTCTTTATTTCACCTTCATTCACAAATGAGAGCTTTGCAGGAAATAATATTCTGGGCTGGCAGTTTTTCTCTCTTAGTACCTGGGGTATGTCTCGCCATTCTCTCCTAGTTTGTAGGGTTTCTGAAGAGAAGTCAGCTGTGAGTCTAATTGGAGATCCTCTGAGAGTAATCTGACGTTTCTCTCTTGCACATTTTAGGGTCTTTTCTTTGTGTTTCACTGTGGTGAGTTTGATTACGACATGTCGTGGTGAGGTCTCTTTTGGTCATGTTTATTAAGGTTTCTATGAGCTTCCTGTACTAGGATGTCTCTGTCCTTCTCCAAACCTGGGAAATATCCTGCTAGTATCTCACTAAAAAGGCCTTCTAATCCTTTCTCTCTCTCTCCATGCCTTCAGGAACTCCTAGGACCCGAATGTTCAGTTTTTTAATAGTATTCTGTGGATTACTGACAGTATTTTTTAGATTTCTGATTTCTTCATCTTTTCTTTGGTTTGCCTGTTTCCTTTCCTGTTCTCTGTCTTCTTTTTTTATTTTATTTTATTTTTTTTATTTTTGACAGGCAGAGTGGACAGTGAGAGAGCGAGAGAGACAGAGAGAAAGGTCTTCCTTTGCCGTTGGTTCACCCTCCAATGGCCGCCACGGTAGAGCGCTGCGGCCAGCGCACCGCGCTATTCCGATGGCAGGAGCCAGGTGCTTCTCCTGGTCTCCCATGGGGTGCAGAGCCCAAACACTTGGGCCATCCTCCACTGCACTCCCTGGCCACAGCAGAGAGCTGGCCTGGAAGAGGGGCAACCGGGACAGGATCGGTGCCACGACCAGGACTAGAACCCGGTGTGCCGGCGCCGCAAGGCGGAGGATTAGCCTGTTGAGCCACGGCGCCGGCCTGTTCTCTGTCTTCTAATTCCAACATTCTTTCTTCTGCTTCACCCAGTCTGTTTTTAAGGCTCTCTAATGTGTTTGTCATTTGATCCATTGAGTTCTTCATATCATTTTGGCTTTTTGTCACTATCACAGTTTCCTGTTCTACTAGTTGTTTCGTTTCATTTTGATTCCTCCTTAATATTTCATTTTCACGAAAGAGATTTTCTATCTTGTCCATTAAGGATTTCTGTAGTTCAAGAATTTGTTTTTGAGAACTTCTTAATGTTATTATCCGTTTTTTGAGATCCGCTTCTTGCATTTCCTCTATCTCTTCATCTTCATAATCTTGGATTGGGGTGTCTTGTTCATTTGGGGGCATCATAGTATCTTCCTTGCTCTTGTTACCTTGGCTTCTACTTTTGTTGTTTGGCATCTTGGAGATAATTTGTTTTTTTTTTTTTTGGCTGTGTTGATTTCTTCTCTTTATACTATGCCTCTAAGTGGGCTATCTGCTTTGATGGATCCTTAGAGGCTGTGATGGGTGTGGCCAGAGTGCTCTTATTGATTCTTCAGGTTTAAGGCTGTGCAAAAAGTGACTCACCTTGCTCCTTTCTGGATCTCTCTCTCTCTCTCTCTCTCTCTCTCTCTCTCTCTCTCTCTCTCTCTTTTTTGACTCAGTTGGGAAGTAATTCCAAATGGCTGAGTGGAATTGACGGTAGTTGAAATCTGGCCTCTGTGAGTATTCGTTTGATCTACCCCTGGGACCACACAGAGTTTATGCAGCCCTCAATGTGTTCTCAAGTTTCACCTTAGACCCAAAGTTACTGAGTTTGTGTACTCATTGCCGCTTTACATATGTAAAATGATGCCTGCTCTTTGTTTTGCTCAAGTGGAGGGAGGGGACTCTGCCTTTCCCCACTAATGTCTCGCGTTTCTGAGGCTTTTGTCCTACCTCCCGTTCATTCCCGCGCTGGCGAGATTGTGTGGCTTGGCTCCCGCCTTTGGGTTTCCACGTGGTGGGCTCCTTGTAGGTCCTCTGTGTCACATCCACTAGATCCGGAAGCATTTCCTCTGCAGTTTTTTTCTTGAATCTTTTCCTGAGGCTACAGTAATTCCACTTTTATGAAACTTTATTTTCCCAAACTACGGCACATGTCCTCACTATCCGCCATCTTGGCTCCGCCCCCTCTGTCAGTATTTAGACAGTGCCATAACCAAAGTGGAAATTCTCTCCTACTTTCAGGGAAAGGTACCTCCTTCTCTGATACCTTCTTTCTATTGATACCTTAGAGAAATCCTTCAGTTAGATCATTTTCGAGCATAGAGATTTTGATTCCTCTTTCAGTGAACATTCTGCTGCTTGAGTAAAGGTGGCAGATTCCATTAACCATGTACACGTCCCTCCTTGTTCTACTAATATATATTCCAGTGCCTGTGTATTGTCCCTAACTACCTTGGAAAGAGTGTCCACTGATCTAAGTTCTTGCTGTAAAAGTTGTTCAGAAGTCTAGGGCATATTACCTAAAGCAAGGTCTGCTTTTCAAAATCAGCTTTGTGAGGGAGGTACCTTTCTCTGAAGGGAGGAGAGAACTTCCACTTTGACTATGGCCTTGTCTAAATAAGATCAGAGTTGGCGAAGTCAAGAGGCTTCCATAGCCTTGGCAGCTCATGACAAGAGCCTAGGATGTTTACTGACGTCATAAATAAGAGTGTCAATTGTTAAGTCAACAACAGGAGTCATTGTGCACTTACTCCCCATGTACAATCTCTGTCCTTAATGAGTTCTACTATGTGAGTTAATGGTAAAACTAGTATTCAAACAGTACTTTAACTTTGTGTATCTCTGTGTGTGTAAATGTTGAAATCTTTACTTAGTATATACTAAGTTGATCTTCTATATATAAACATAATTGAAAATGAACCTTGACAAAGAATGGGATGGAAGAGGGAGTGGGAGGTGGGTGGTTGCAGGTGGGAGGAAGGTTATGGGGGGGGGATCGCTATAATCCAAATGTTGTACTTTTGAAATTTATATTTATTAAATAAAAGTTTAAAAATCAGGTTTGTGTGGCTCACCAGGATCTTCAAGTATTATAAAATAACTCACTTAGGAGTTTTCTTGCCAATAACCGCTCCCAGAAGAATCAAAAGAAGAGGTAGGTACAACATGTCTGCCTTAAAGTGCAACAGTCTTGGTGTGACAAAAGCAAGAGCTTTACTTATTTTTTTGTTTTTGAAGAAGTATTTAAGATCTTTGACTGGCTCACAGGAGTAGGCAGACATATATTGTGAGTTCACCTGCTAACACTCAAGAGGTAGAAATTTATTCTTTGACAAATGTTCCAGCTTGAGATGACCTGTAATTTCACTGAGGTAGATTTGCTCAGTAGCACTTGATAGCAACCCTTCCATTTCAGCAGTAACTGGTCTTTCCTTCCAAGTTTCTTTTCTTACAGTTTTTATTTAATGAATGCATTTTTCTTAGGTAAAAGTTTAGGAATATAGTGGTTCTTTCCCTCACACCCATACTCAAACCCCACATCCCTCTCCCTATCCCATCTTATTCTTCATTATGGTATATTTTAGTTTGGTTTTATATACAGAGGACCAACTCCATGATAGGCACAGATTTCAACAGTGTGCACCCATAATCACACACAACATATAGAGTACAGTTTGAGAACAAGATTTGCAGTCAATTCTCATAGTACAACTCATTAAGGACAGAGATCCTACATGGGGAGTAAGTGCACAGTGACTTCTGCTGTTCCTTTAACAATTAACACTCTAATTTATGACATCATTGATCACTCGAGGCCCTTGCCTTGGGCTTCCAAGGCTATGGAAGCCTTTTATGAATTCATTTATTATTTTTTGACAGGCAGAGTGGAAAGTGAGAGAAAGAGAGACAGAGAGAAAGGTCTTCTTTTGCCGTTGGTTCACCCTCCAATGGCCACCGCGGCTAGCGCGCTGCGGCTGGTGCACCACACGGATCTGAAGGCAGGAGCCAGGTGCTTCTCCTTGTCTCCCATAGGGTGCAGGGCCCAAGCACCTGGGCTGTCCTCCACTGCACTCTCGGGCCACCGCAGAGAGCTGGCCTGGAAGAGGGGCAACCGGGACAGAATCCGGTGCCCCAACTGGAACTAGAACCCAGTGTGCCGGTGCTGCAAGGCAGAGGATCAGCCTGTTGAGCCACGGCACCAGCTGTGGAAGCCTTTTGTGACCATGGAATTGGACACAGCCATAAGTAAAGTGGACATTCTCTCCTCTCTTCAGAGAAAAGTACATCCTTCTTTGATGGCCCTTTCTTTCCTATGAGGGCTCACAGAGATCCTTCATGTAGGTTATTTTTTGCCAAAGAGTCTTGGCATTCCACACCTGAAATTCTCTCACAGGCCTTTCAGCCAGACCAGGAAACCTTAAGGGTTTTTTTCATTCTGAGATCAAAGTCACACCACTGTTGATACAGTTGGAGGGACAGCCTAGTAGACTATGTCATTTGAGTCTGACCCAGAGCCATCAGGGGGCTGGGTGACTGCTCACCCAGATGGGGGAAGGAAGAATTATGTCTTTCCAATTCTTCCCCCTCCACAACAGTGCTTTGCAGCCAGCAGTGAGAAGGTGAGCACCACCTCATTCACAAATAGGTAGCAGCTGCCCAAGCTCCTCTGTGCACACACATTAGCTAGAGAAGACTATTGGCAGGAGAAACCAAGGCATCTGAAACAAATGGATCTGTCCCCACCTAGTCATCAGGACAACACCAGCTCCACTGCTACCAACTGGCAATGGATGGGGAGAGGGAACCATCCCCACCAAAGGGAAGTACCACCCATGGGGACTCTTGTACCCACCCAACACACCTGTGAAAGAGTAGGGTTGTGGCTGGCAGGTATAGTGCAGACTTCTGATCCTGGGATTTTAGCACTCTGAGTCTAGCTGGGGGTATCGAACCTGATCTGACCAGGTGAAACACACATGGGCAGCTGCTCAGGGAACCCCTCCCTGGGAACCTCTCAGTCTCCATGGACAGGACAGACTAGTGGGGTAGAACGGACTCTCTTGCACTCCTTGAACTTGGGAGCCCTGGGTGCTGGGGCTGAAAACACTGTGACTGTGTGAGAGAGGTCAGGTGTAGCTGGGGTTTGGGGAAAGCTCTGGTTGCAGAGCCATGCTCTTGCAACTCCTTGATTTCCAGGGCAGCTCATTGCAGCTGGAACAATTTGTACAGGGAGGATTGCACTGATCATTCACATGGATGAGTGTTGAACACACTGGGGACTAACACTGGACATGCTCAGCTTGAAGAGGAGGAGGTGATTGAGTGATCACACCAACAGATGTGACCTTGCCCCACTTCTGTTAATAGAAGGAGAGCTACCACCTGCAGTTTGAGTGTTGCCCTGTGTAGTTGCTCCACCAAGGAGTACTGACCAGAACCCCCTGGACAAACCCAACACATATCTCTCAGTATTCACTGGAAGCACAGACATTCCACTAAACTACAGAGGCACAGCTCAAAAATAAAATTCATTGGGGGAGGGGGAGACAATTAACTCCACAAATACCTAATAAAAAGCAGAAATTCAAGAAACAAGAATAAGGAAGACACCATGATCTTCCCCTACAAAGGAACACAACAACATTTCAAAAGTAGAATGTGAAGATGAAGAGATTGAGAAAATGCTGGAAATGGAATACAAAATTTAATCATAAGATTACTCAAAAGCAACCAGAAGCAAATCCAGGAACTAAAGAAAACCAAACATGACATAAATGAAAATTTTTACCATGAAATTGAGATTTTGAAGAGAAATCAAAATTAAATACTAGAAATGAAGAACTCAATTGATCAAATAAAAAATAGGTGGAAAGCCTTAAGAACAGACTCAACAAAGCAGAATAAAAGATATAGAATTAGAAGATAAGTCTTTGGAAATTCTATGGTCAGACCAAAAAGCACAGGAAGGGAACAAGTTGGAGATAGAAAACTTTAAACAGTGTTGTATATCTATAGGATACTATCAAATGGCCCAATGTATGGGTTTTAGGCGTTCCTGAAGGTGTGGAAAGAGAGAATGGACTACAAGGTCTATTTAGTGAAAGAAGTACAGAAAACTTCCCAAGTTTGGAGAAGGAAATGGACATCCAAGTACAGGAAGCACACAGAACTCCTAACAGACAAGACCAGAAAAGATTCTCACCATGACACGTTGTAGTCAAACCCTCCACAGTAAAACATAAGGACAAGATTCTAAAATGTGCACAAGAAAAACTCCAGATTACTTTCAGAGGATCTCCAACTAGACTCACAGCTGAGTTCTCATCAGAAACCTACAACCTAGGTGAGAATGGCGAGTTGTAGTCCAAGTCTTAAGAGAATAGGAGGCCACTGAGGCTGCAAGCACAACAGCTTGTGGATGAGAGAGTACAAGTCAGAGGGCAGGCAAGAGAAATGTGGGAGTGGAGGGCAGGCAGGTTCAGGGCAGCCACAGCTCTCTCCAGGCCTCTTATTCACTTCCAAAAGTGGAGAGGTTACATTGATTGACAGGTGGGTGATACAGGAGAGACTACAGGGGGGACAAGAGAGTTTTGGTATCCAGCTCAGGAACCTAATCTTATTGTCCTGCTTAGGCCTGTATCAGAGGAAGCCTTTAGGATTTCAGCCGAGCAGGCACTCAATCCAACCCCTAATCTTTGGTGGCCTGAGCTGAAAATCTCTGGTAATAAAAATTCAGCTGGTTTAAGCAAACAGAACTTAAGGAGAGACAGAGAATATAAAGATTACTTCAATAGGACACAAAATCAATGTCCCTTTGGTCTGTCACCAAAATGGGAAATGAAAAACTTGAATATAGAAATTAGCACATTGTTGCCGTTGGTTTCTCAACAATGTTGCAATGGATTCATTTCTGAGAGGAGCAGCATGGTGAGGGCAAGAGGCACGCAGTCACCACACAGACCCCGGGAGTCAGGTGAAAGTGGGCTTGAGGCAAACAGCCCGCAGACTCGTTTATTACAGTTGAAACAATATCTTATATAGCCAAGACCAGCCAATCTGGTCAAGGGGCGGTCTATGCCCCAACCAATCACATCCTGTTGCCAAGCAGGCTCTGTTGCCAGGTAGGTTTCAATGTCATTCCTGAGTAACTGATGCTCCCTTGCCAGCGGCCATCTTGGCATGGCCTTCTCATTCCACCACATTTCCCCCTTTTTGTTTATTTTTGAGCAACTGGAGGCAGGATTCTTGGCCACACCATTGCTGACCCCGTTTCCATGTGGTCACCATACGCAGCTGTGTCTGTCTTAGGTTGTCCCCCAAGGGATCTTACCCATCATTGACTAACCAGTGCTCAGATCGAGAGACCACAGGATTGCTTGCTCAGATAGGGGTAGGAATGAGGAATAATGGTTATCAGGAATGGCATGACCACACACAGGCTGTGGGCCATTTGAGTGGCTGACCAGAGCTAGTGGGGTACACAACAGTAACAGATGTGGCTTTGGGCAGTTTCCCAGGGTAGGATGATAGGGCAGGTGTGTCTGCTAACAAGGCGGAGTCTCGGTCTTGTTCAGCTGGTTCTGGTTGGCTGTCAGTTGCAGGCTTGATGTTTCTTGTTGGTACAAAATGGGCTGTTCCACATTCTCTGGAAAGACACAAGCATATCCTCAACCTTTGTTTAGCAGAGGGTGTGTTCCTTTCCATTATCCTGTCAGGGGATCTTCCCACCTAACCATAGAGGCTGGGGTCAGGGATGGAAAGGATCCCCAGTGTTTATAAGCTGGGTTGATCCCGTGGGAATCAAAAGTAAGAAAATTGATAGTGAAAAGGGCCTCAGTCAAAGCAAGCTGTGGGTCTGAGGGCATGTGATTGTTTCTTTGTCTTTGTAAGAGATCTGTAATCGTCCTATGAGTTCTTTCAATGATTGTCTGTCCCTGTGGTTGTATGGGATACCTGTGGCAGACTGTATGTTCCAAGATTTCAGGAAGGAAGTAAATTCCTGTGATGTATACACTGGCCCATTATCAGTCTTTATAGTCCAGGGGACACCAAGGACCAGCATGGCTGATTTAACTGTCTTTATCATATTACTAGCCTTTTCTCCAGATAGGGCTATTGAAAATACAGCCTTTGAATAAGTATCTACCACCACATGGACAAACTTAAGTTTACCAAAGGAATTAATGTGAGTGACGTCCACTTGCCATAGTTTATTAGGAGCAAGGCCTCACGGGTTCACTGCTGCTTGTTGCAATGGGACTAACGGAGCAAGGGGTGCACAATTCTTGCAAGAGTGCACTAGGTATTTGCATTGGCTCATTGTTATCTCTGGGAAAAGCAATTTTATGTGGCTTGCTGACACATGAAATTTTTGGTGTAAAATACGGGCTTGTTCTAAGTGCCCAATGGAAGCCGTGTTGCAGGGTATAAGACGATCAACCTTTCTGTTGCCTTGGAAAATAAAGCCAGGTAACCCAGTATGTGATCTTTTTTTTTTACATTTTTTTGACAGGCAGAGTGGATAGTGAGAGAGAGAGAGAGACAGAGAGAAAGGTCTTCCTTTGCCATTGGTTCACCCTCCAATTGCCGCCGCGGCTGGCGCACTGCGTCCGGTACACCGCGCTGATCTGATAGCAGGAGCCAGGTGCTTCTCCTGGTCTCCAATGGGGTGCAGGGCCCAAGCACTTGGGCCATCCTCCACTGCACTCCCTGGCCACAGCGGAGAGCTGGCCTGGAAGAGGGGCAACCGGGACAGGATCGGCACCCCAACCGGGACTGGAACCCGGTGTGCCAGCGCCACAAGGCAGAGGATTAGCCTAGTGAGCCGCGGCACTGGCCCAAGTATGTGATCTTACATGTGAGATATAAAATGGGTATTTTCTGTTCTCAGTTAGCTCTTTAAGTGTTGTGAACATCTGGTCAATTGGCTTACTGGTCGGGTTAAAGACTGCAAAAGGGATCATCTTTGCTACCTGTACTGAGTATTTGCTGTCCAAAACTATATTTACCGGTCCATCTTGGCTAAGGAGTAGAACTTTGACTATTGCTCTTATTTCTCCCAACTGTACTGATCCCCTGTGGGGTTCTACATGGATCTTACCTTTTTCTGATAAAGATTTGATCATTATTCCAAAGAGTGACTTGTTGGCATCCATAAACATTTGCACATGGTGCCATGGCTATAGGTTGATTAGCAGGGAAAGCATGTTTTGGATAGCCTATTTCTAAGGTTTGTAGTGTCCGGAGTAGCCTGTCCGCTGGCAGGGGATTGCCAATCTGTCCTGCAAAATTTATCATTAAAGTTTGAAAGAACGCGCGATTCTGCATCAATGTTGACAGTTCTAATTGTGGTAGTGGTAGGACCAGTATGTCTGGCTCTGTGTTAAATGTCTTAATGGTATAATATCTTAATTTAAGTCCCATCATAAGGATGGCATCTATTGTTCACTATTTTATAGCAATCGCTCCAGGCTATGTGCACCCAAAAAAGTGGTCCATGTTATTGCCAAATAACTCCTAAGGGGCCTTGAGGGTAGATATGGTTATGGCAAATAGAGGTACCTGAGGGTCATATCTAAAGGTGTTTAAATTTGATAACTGGGTGTTAATTTTTTCTATAGTGGGTTTGGCTGCTGGTGTCAATGTGATTTTTGAAGAAGGGCTGTTTCCCTTAGTCAGTAAATCATATAGTGGTCTAAGTTCTGCAGGTGTAAGGGGAAGGAAGGGCTTCAGCCAATTGATTTGGCCACATAGTTGCTGAAGTTCATTAAGTGAGTATTTATGCGTGACTTTTAGATTTGGTCCCATTGGAGATATATGGGAGGAGATTTGATAACGTGAGAATTGAAAGGGAGGAAAATGTTGTACCTTTGGTTCCCATCCTTTTTATATTTTTATTAATGGCTCTCAAATCCTGTAGATGCCTATATTTTCTCTGTTTCTTTGGTATCACAAAAATGGGCGTGTTATGAGGGCTAGTGGAGGGTTCTGTGTGTCCATTTTC